>NC_135873.1:2611950-2911950 GCF_031162955.1 Sander vitreus
TTAACCCTAATAGTAAAGTTGATTCCTCAGCTGTAAAATGTCCCATCTCAACATAGCTTTGCTATTACTCCTAACCACTTTCCATTTTAATTTATTTTAAATTTACCTGAAGATATCACTCAGTCTACTCTGTCTATATCTTCATTACACCCCGCTAAATTATGTCCAGACTGTTAGGATGGACTGTGTGTCACTGTACCTGCCGGATGCAGCTCTAAATTCAGACACCAAACAACTGCACACACACACACACACACACACACACACACACACACACACACACACACACACACACACACACACACACACACAAACACAAACACAAACAGTCACTAATTATTTATCACAGTGATTGATAACACACACATACTGCAGACTTCACTGGGCAGAGCCACAGAGGCTTACTCAGCTACTTCTACCAGAGGTCGGAAAGTTTGTGTGTGTGTGTGTTTGTGTGTGAGTATGAGTGTGAGTGTGCGTGCGTGTGTTGTGTGTACATGAGAAACCAAGGGACAGTTTGTATATCTGTGAATGTGTCCCGCCTCTTGCTCTAGAGGAAAAGACTGCGGCAAACAGACAGGAAGTGATGACACAGGTCTTCAAAGGTCAATGGCTATGCCCATTCCTGTTCACACACACACACACACACACACATACACAGTCTTTCCCTTCCTACCAAGGTCCCTCTCCGTGGCCTTTTGACCCCATCAGCGGAGGTCAGTGCACACTCGTCCTGCCGTAGTCCATCAATCTTCCAATATCGCTTTACTTCACACCCACAGACACACTGACCCTGAAGCAAATACACATGCCCAGCTGCTGTATACAGATGGTCACAGATGGTCCAAGGTGTACTGTACACACACACACACACAGTTGTCAGCTCCCATTAAAGCAAAGAACATCTGCACAAAGTTTCAAAATACAAGTTTAAGAAGACAGAAAATGATAACGAGTTACATGGCAACAGATCATGTAGTGAATCCTGTTTCCCACTGAAACTGTTTCTCACGCAACACGACAAAACAGGGAAACACTTTGCGAAGTGGAAAGTCTTAGCACAAGTCATGACAACATTTATCTTTGCTTTTAAACATGATGTGACTGCAATACATGATGTCGCTTTAACATTTTATAATGAACAACACTTGTGATGCGTTTAATATTTGATGCAGCAAACTGCCGCAGCAAACAACCAGCAGCGATGACAAGTCACCCTGCTTTAACAGGAAAGGATTTTTCAGGTTTAGTTTGAGTTATAAACTTCCCACCAGGTCAGAGATGTGGATTTTTGTATTCCCAACTGTGGTGAACAGCTGTATAAAACATGCGGATGCTCATTCATGTATACCTATAAACCCCCTATGACACAAGAAGGGGACAAAAAGCAATGCAGGAGACATTTAACAAATCAATATGCTGAAAAGGTGTGTCAGCCCAGCAAAATGTTGGTGTCGTATCAACTGTTTTAGAGGGCAAGGATGAACTTTCTGTGGGAAAAGTGTTGCTTATATATAAAGTTCTTATATATTGTTTAATATATTTGTACAGTTTTATTTGTTGAATCAGAAGAAAGCAGAGAAAGAGACGACGATGCGATGAGGATGGTCTTCATGTACATGTTAGGCACCTTAGCCAACCGAGCAATCAGGATCCAATAATCCAGTCTCCAAAAATAATTTTCGAGACTTTAAAGATGCTCCAATCGATACTTTCATGTAAAATGGAAAGTTCAGATTTTTTTGTGTGGGGTTGTATGAGGTACTTATTTAGAATATTTGTACCGCTTTACCTTGTCGTCAACAGCTTCAGTGGGGAACTGAAGAGGTTATCTATGCTCGCTTCAAACCCACCAGACTCCTTTGACAAAAACATTTACAGTCATTTTACCTCGCAGAACACGGGAGTTGCTAGTCTGGTGGAGCCGCTAAATACAGCGTCCACTAAACTGATAATGATTTTACATATAAAGTAAGCATGAAATAAAAATACTAAAGTAAAGTACAAGTACTTAACATTTGTACTTCAGTCTAGGGCGTGATTTCCACAGGGGACAGGAGGGACACTTAAAGAAAGCAAGACATCTTTTTCTTATTGTGTTTATTTCTTCTCAAACCAAAGTAACACCCTTGAGTACAGTCGTTCAGTAAATGTACAAATTCCCAATAAAAAGTACACTGATGTCACAGAGTGATTTTTGTCATTAGATCATTGACATTTGCTATGGTAAGAATTGTGTTGCTATTGGGGCTCCAGATACAGAGCTCAACTTTGACAGTTGGCCTCAGAACGGACTACAACCCCCATAGGCACCTTATCGCCAGTGGCCAGGCTCTCAGATTTGTTTTGGCACCGCTTCCTGTAGTTCCAGCCTGCTTTGATAGAGTTAACCTTGTCTGACGGCAAACTACAAATTCCCACCGGCACCCGGCGACCGATACCAGCTCCCACTGTGCCTCAAATCCACAACACTGCTCATAAAGAATGTGTTTTCCCTTCATCCTGTCTCTCATTTCAGATTATTCCCACACTGTGTCAGTGTGTGTGAGTGTGTGTCTGGACTTCCCGGAGGGTTGATGTTGCACAGACCACCTCCCATTACACCACAGGCCAAGACACACACACAAACATACACGCACATATTGGCCCGAGAGGGCTGTACTGTTTCGGTCAGATTACTTCCAGTAGCCATTGTCTTTGAGGAGAGTTTGGCAGGAAACAGCACTCCATCTATTTCCTCTTCACCTGACAGACATCTCTAATAAACGCAAATCACTCTGCAGTGATCTGATGAGCTTGAAACAGAACAATCCTGATCACCTTTTTCTTTTGGTGTATTCCAAACAATGTGAATACCTGAATGTCAAAGATACGTTTAAGGTGATTTAAAAACAGTAGCCCCTTTCACATAAATTCCGCAACAGCATCGCAATGAAGGTCTGCCATTATGCCAGTTTTGTTTTGTTTATTCACACCGAACCAAGGAAAGGCTGCTTTGTCACTTTTTGTGACCTGCCTTTAGGTCGACTTGCGCAGCAAACAGCATGTAGTCCCGCCATGCCGGCTGTCCCTTTTTACACAGATGTTGGTTCGGCTCTGTTACGGCTCTGAGACTACCTCAGCTCCCAGCTTGAAGGCGCAACAAATCCATTCCCTCCATCCCACCTTTGTAACTTTCACACAGACTGTGAGTCGGTCTAAAGGCACATTTGTGTGAAAGGGCCTAGTGTCTCCATTTGTCCACCAGAGAATACAGACAGGTTTTTTTTTTCACCGTAAAATGTCCCGCTCAGTGCATGTTTTGGTCCCATTTTGTTTGTTTATATTAAGGTTTAAGGTTTCTTTATTAGTATCCAAAACATGTAGTGTTGACCGATAAATGACATGAGAATGCTTACAAACATACGTACTGCACTGCACACACACACACACACACACACACACACACACACACACACAAATCACTAGCTGATAGAGAAAATGCTTGAGGGAAAGTCACTCGCAGGTCAAAGCCATCATCGTTTACACGCTCATTTAATTTAGATTCACCACTGCGCACACACACACACACACACACACACACACACACACACACACACACACACACACACACACACACACACACTCCAGCATGTAAACATTACAGGCAACATCAGGCTCACGCGGGTCTAAAGGGAGAAAGAGAGGACGTAGCCTATCTGCAGTGGTGGAAGAAGTAGTCAGATACTTGTCTTGAGTAAAAGTAGAAATACCACTGTCTAAAAATACTCCATTACATTAAGTAAAGTCCTGAATTGAAAATGTTACTTTAGTTTAGTTCAAAGTACAGAAGTACCTCAAATGTGTACAAAATGTACTTCGTAATATTCCATATATTCCATATCTACTGCTGTCAGGCCCTTCTACCTGCCACAGAAAATGTATTGCTCCTGCCTACAGTCCTCCTCATTAGGTCTGCTCTTTCTTCCTCTGCAGCCTTAAACTAACGATCTGTCCTTCTCACTGTCCTCCTTTTACTTCACTTTGCCAGAGCCAAGTAGATAGCAAGTAAATAAGGAACGAAACAGCAGCAAATTCTAACATTTCAGAAGCTAGAAACAGAAAATGTTCAGCATTTTTGCTTGATAAATGTATTAATATGACTTATTCTTCTTCACTTCCTTACACTCCCACCCTCCTCTGCCTGTCCTTCTCACTCTTTGGGGCTCACACCCATCACTCGATCCATCACACGTTGCAGTCGGGGCCAATCCGGCAATCAAGGCGCCGCATTTAGCAACTCATCTGCATAAAAATTCAATGAAAACCTTTCATTTTCATATTAAACTGGGCAGTGTTGGGGAGAGGGAGCGAGAGAGAGAGAGAGAGAGAGAGAGAGAGAGAGAGAGAGAGAGAGAGAGAGAGAGAGCCATGCATGTCTGTGTTAGCGTGGAACTGAGCATGATGTAATATAAATATGAGAAATACTGTGTGTGTGTGTGTGTGTGTGTGTGTGTGTGTGTGTGTGTGTGTGTGTGTGTGTGTGTCACTAGCGTGTGAATCTGTGCCTCTCATGGTTCATTTTACCATACTGGTGAGTGTGTGCGTGCATGCGTGCGTGCGTGCGTGCGTGCGTGCGTGCGTGCGTGCGTGCGTGCATGTGTGATATTATAATAATTGCTCTTTTGGAAACTGAGCACAAAACCACACTGTGACCAAGCCAGAGTCAAAATGCACTTTCAGCAACATAGTCAAACCAAGTGTATGTGCATGTGTGCATGCGCATGCGTGTGTGTGTGTGTGTGTGTGTGTGTGTGTGTGTGTGTGTGTGTGTGTGTGTGTGTGTGTAACACAGATGACCTCAGTTGACCCTGGGGCACCTTAACAGGCATGTGTAAAGACATTTCGAGAGCGAAAAAGACGAACAAAGTGCAAAGTGTGGTCTCCTCGACATACAAAGGGCCTTTCAGAGGTGATGGCACCCACATGAACACATGGACACACACTTAGCTGTCTGTCTGTCTCATGTATGACTGCAATCAAAACTTTAAACAGACAAAAAAAACTAACAGTATGTTTGTTCTAGAACTTCATTATAAATTCTAATGTAGACAATATTATATGTCTTGTAAAGAAGAGATATAGTGTTTCCATCTGATCAAACGGTGCAGCTTTGAAGTCTTGGGTTGTGGAATAATTCATAACAATTTTTCCAACTATGAAGCTACTTAAGGGGAAATAAAGGAGGCATATTGTATATTAAGTATGTATTTGCATTTTTATCTTTCAAAACAAGAAGTTAAGAAGATACTTATGTTTGTTGTTAACTGTACATAGTATATTTTCATGCTTTTCTGCAACACCAAATGCTTTCCTTTTCTAACAACCTATGAAATTCCTAAGCTTTATGTCAAACACAAGGTATTTCAATGCTCCTACATCTCAAAAGTGTGTGAAACCTCAACCAACACGCGCATATTTATACGATGATGCTCCTGCAATGTGTGACGTTCAAGAACAGAACGCATCGGCCATAAATGTGCCTCAAAATGCCAGAAAATACCAAAGCCACATCCACAAAAAATGTATATTAAGCTGTATGTTAACAGAAACAATGCTCCACGGTATACCCTCACTTATGTCAAGTGTAACATTCCTGTGCTTTTCCTATCATACAGTAAGACGACCTCCTTGTTTCAGTACCACTCCGTTCCCTGCTCCAACTTCTCAAAACCCTAACATCAATCCCTCATTTGCCCCCAAAATATAAACCATTCCCAGTGTTCCTTACCTGTCCTGGCCCAGAAAACTTCCATGTCTGTGTTCCTAAACTCTCTCCGGCACAGAAACGCTCTCGCTCATGTAAACTCGGGAGGGAAAAGTGGAGAGGGAAAGAGGAGGAGAATAAAAGGAGAGGAGGTAAACCCAGAGACCCATTCAGGCTGTGGCCACGAGCGTGTCGGCAGGCAAAGATATAAAAGGAGAGGGGGAAAAGAAAGAATAGAAAGCAAGAAAGAGAGAAGCTTTGCAGGGAAAGTATGTTTCTCTCATGGTGTGAGAGGAGAGAAAGGGAGGAAACTGATGGTGCCGGGTGTTGTGCCTCCCCTTTCGTTTTTTCTTTCCTATTCTCCCCTCCAAACACTTCCCCTACTCCTTCCCCTCCAGCCTTCACCTTAAAGTGCTCATATTATGCTGTTTGGCTTTTTTCTTTTCCTTTATTGTGTTATACGTCTTTTTTTGTGCATGTAATCGGTTTACAAAGTGAAAAAGCCCAAAATCCACCCCAAAGGGACAGAAAACACTGTTCACAAACTGCTCCAAACAGCTCTATTGTAGTCCAGCTTTTACTTCCGTGACGAACGTGCGTCACTTTGTAACACACGTTATAATGCTCGCCTAGCTGCTAGCGTAGCACGCCCTCATAATCAGCTTCTGATTAGCTAGTAGTCCTTACCTAGGTACTGCGCATGTGCGACTCCCAACAAAGATGGAACAGAAGTGAGATGTCTCACTCTGTAGCTAAAACAGAGAGCTCAACACACAGGGAGAGAAGAGGAGCTGCAGCAATGTGCAGAACAACAAAAATATGGTGTTTTTTGAAAATTAAACCACATAAACCTATTCTAAAAAAATATTATTATATTACGCTCATATCGGACAATTCTGCAGCACAAAGTTTGTGTTGATGCAGGAAGTATTTCCTTTATATGGTATGCCACAGTTTGCGTCAGTCAATCTAATTGTTGCTTTTCTTTTCTTTCCCGAACCTTAACCATATTTTACTGTGTACAGTTACATTTACAGTTTATTCAAAATAATCACAATGTTTTACTAAATACTTCCCATGCACATATATTGTAGAAAGTAAAAAAAAACTGCAATCTGTGATTTTTATGAACTTGGCTGTAGTTGTAGATGCCAGAAAAGACAAGTACTGTAAGTGGACTTTGAATTAAGGTAGATTAAGGTTGATTTTCCCTGCAAATCAGCGCACAAACAACTTGGATTGCTAGCTACTTGCGGACATCCATTTTTGGATGAAAGAACTCTTGTCTCGCACGTGGTCTTGCGTCTTTTATTGTTCATACTTATTGCGTGTGTTTAGTTGACTAAATGTAGTTTGGAGACCAGACGGACCTGTCAGGGATTGCTCCTTGTGAAACATCTTGTAACGTGTGACCCCTGTTACCAATCAGGTAATGTGCAAAGAACACCCGATTCAATTTCTGCGATCGTAGTTAAAAACTGCTGCTGTCTGCTCCTAAACACCACTACAACAGCTTGCATTGACTGAACATGATGTCCGTGGGAAGGATACTTCACTCGCTGCCAACTTTGTTATGGCAAACTAAATAACCCCTTCTTGACTTTGCTCAGTCTTGGACTTTTATTGTACTTGACTGCAGCCTTCATGTAAAGTAAGAAGGCTGACATATTAATGAGGAACTCAAACACAAAATACCAAAAAGAACTACTTCATTACCCAGGCCCGTAGACAGGAGGGGGGTTTGGGTGGTTCGGCCAATAATTTGAATCCCCCTCAAATAAAAATGATCTAAACCAAACCGAAGCCCTAATCTTGTTAAAAGCACTTCACTTTTGTGAATGTGTTAACTGGAACGCGACACGTAACAATCTAACGTCTAATGTATCAACAACCCACGCAACTAACTTTATGCAGTCATAGCAAAATGTTTGAGGCGTGCGTGTGTTTCGACAAAAAAATGGTGGTACATGGGCGCCTGGGTAGCTCACCTAATTGAGCACACGCCAAAATGCAGAGGCTCAGTCCTTGCCGCAGCAGCCGCGGGTTTGGTTCCGACCTGCGGCCCTTTGCTGCATGTCATCCCCCTTCTCTCTACCCTTTCAAGTCTAAGCTGTCCTATCAACAATAAAGGCCTAAAAATGCCACACACAAAAAAATCATCTTTAAAAAAAGGTGGTTCATGATCTTAATGAGTAATTTGACAACATTGTAGTAAATATTTTTTATTAAGATACCAGCAGACAAGCTAATCCAGCACAAATTAGTCACCAAAATTAAGTATTCAAACCTCATAGTTAAATACAAAATGAGGTAAAAACAGCAAAAAGGTCCACTTTTGGAAAAAAAGACCCCCCGCTTCCACTTGGCTGGCTACGGGCCTGTTTACCATGATATAATTATTCTAACACTGTAAAAAGTGCTTAGTTGTATCAACTTAAAATGAGTGAACGAGTGAACTTGTTGCATGAATTATTTTCTGGGTTGTGCTGCCAACATAACGATAATAGTTTAGGGTACAAAATAATTTGTCCCTCCAACTAATAATGTTTTTATAACAACTAATATCAAGTTTTCGTAACAACGATGCTAAGTCTTTACAACTAATGACCCATTTTTTTTGTAACTAACTTAACTACTAATATCAACTGGCAACTTGCAATTACAGTATACTAGTCAGAACAACACAATGTTTCAAGTCCCTTTTTTGGCACAATATGAAATGATGTATTGGCACAAAATAAAAAAATTAAATTTTTACAGTGTAGTTAGGAACCACATACTATCCTTTGTATTGAAATAATGTACAACAATATCTTCATTCAAATGTTTTCTGCCCCCTTTCCTTTCCTCCATCATGTCTATTGTCAGCCTGGCTCCTTTCCTTCCTCTCCTCAACAGTTACTTCCTGTAAACACTGGAGGTGACGAAAGTGACCAACGGCACTCACACATTGGGTTTATGCATGCATACGGTACGTGAGCATGTGTGTGTGTGAGTGTGTGTGACACAATGAAAGAATGTACACAACAAAAGCTATATAGCAGACAGCAGTGAGAGTGAGAGTGCCGTGCAGAAAAAAGGACCAGATAAAGTAAGAATTAAAGCAACACAAGTAGTGACAGGTGTTATTAATATCTAATATCTGGAAGCCACGGTAGCCTAAGTGCTGGAGAAGCCAGCCAGGGATTGTGAGGCCGCTGAGTTTGCAGATCTCCACCACGGAGAGAGGAAATGATTAATGCTGCCTCCATCTTTAAATACAACAGCTGAGGTTCCTCTCAGCAAGGCACTAAACTCCTGGCAGCGCCGGAGAAGCTGCTCAGTCACCATTAAGACTGCAGCTGAACTCGGTGGCTCCCACAAAACTGCATTTGAAGCACAGCGGTGCAGAAAAGTAACAGTCGTGGAGGAAAGAAGTGTTCTGCACAGAAAGTTCAAAACGTCTCACCTGCTCTCATGCATTTTTGAGATCTTTGAGACAATACAGAAACGCAGAAGGTGTTTTAACAGCAGGCACATAAGCGAATTGTCCATTGTTGCTATGAAACCAGAAGAAAGTAATGGATTACATGTTTGGCCATACATCCGTTGCTCTTCCTGTACACGCGGTGGAGAGTCTTTGGGCAAAAGTGCGTGTTTGAATGGATGAAAGAGAGGCAAATTGTAAAGCGTTTTATATAAATGCAGCATTATTTGAATGTAATGTGATTACAAATATGCCGACTGTGACCTGTGCAAGCTGAAATAAAGGGAGACAACGGGTGATTGCTGATTAGATTTTTCAAGGCATTTTGTGAGCCAAACATTTGTTTGCAGTGATGGGAATTGTTGCCGCTGTTTTGCCAATGTGCATGTAACCCTCTGAGCTTTATAACTGTGACTCAGCAACAATGAACATTTATCAAGTTTCAAGTTTCTCTTATTTTTCACAAGCACAAACCTCTCCAAACATATATTTCCACTAACCAGTGAGAAAGTACTGGTTCAGTGAGAAATGTTTGACCACACAGAGGAAACAAGATGAGTGCAGGCGTCGTTGAACTTGAGACCTTTATGTAACGAGACAGTTTCACCTTTCAATCCACAGAGACAGCCATTCCTGAACCTTGAAATCATGGGTTTAAAAAACTTTCAGTGCAGTTTTACTCTGTCAGTAAACTCTTAGTCTCACATTGCCAGACCTTTCTCCACAGCGCTGCGGAGGAAGGTCTGGTTAGTACACAGCATTCTGGGATGGGAGAAAAACATGCTCTGGTTTATTGGCATTTCTTTAAACCAATCGCAATCGTCATGGGCGGCGCTAAGCGTCAGTAGGTGGATCACTGGCTTCCTGTCTGACAGGAAGCAGCATGTGAAGCTGGGGGAACACGTCTCCGACTCACAGACCATCAGCACCGGATCCCCTCAGGGCTGCGTTCTTTCCCCTCTGCTCTTCTCCCTGTACACCAACAATTGCACCTCAGGTCACCAGTCTGTCAAGCTTCTGAAGTTTGCGGACGACACCTCCCTCATCGGACTCATCTCTGATGGTGACGAGTCCCCCTACAGGTGGGAGGCTGACCACCTGGTGACCTGGTGCAACCAAAACAACCTAGAGCTCAACGCTCTAAAGACAGTGGAGATGGTTGTGGACTTCAGGAAGAACCCAGCCTCACCTGCCCCCATCACCCTCTGTGGCTCCACAATCGACACTGTGGAGTCTTTCCGCTTCCTGGGAACTACCATCTCCCAGGACCTCAAGTGGGAGCTGAACATCAGCTCCCTCGTCAAGAAAGCACAACAGAGGATGTACTTCCTGCGGCAGCTGAAGAAATTTAACCTGCCAAAGACAATGATGGTGCACTTCTACACAGCCATCACTGAGTCCATCCTCACATCCTCCATCACCATCTGGTACGCTGCTGCCACTGCCAAGGACAAGGGCAGACTGCAGCGTGTCATTCGGTCAGCAGAGAAGGTGATTGGCTGCAATCTGCCGCCGCTCCAGGACCTATACGCCACCAGGACTCTGAAGCGTGCTGCAAAGATTGTGGCCAACCCCTCCCACCCCAGACACAAACTCTTTGAGACACTCCCCTCTGGCAGGAGGCTGATGGACCAAAACCACACGCCACGTGAACAGTTCTTTCCTCTCCGCCATTAGCCTTACCAACAAGGCCTGGTACCCACCCTAACTCTCTCCACACCCCACCGCTGGCTCTACATGCCACTGTACCTACTCTGCTGTAGCGTTCCTTTTTATTACTGTTTAACTTATTTTATTTTACATTCTATTTTCATCTTTATTAATACATACTGTGTGTATATGTTTATACTTATATTGTTTATATTCTTTTTATCCTTCTTATATTTAGAGAATGTGTGACATGCACCAACAACACCATGACAAATTCCTTGTATGTGTAAAAAACGTACTTGGCAATAAAGCCCTTTCTGATTCTGATTCTGAAAGAGCCCCGGTGCTTCTGCAAAATTGCCTCGGGAAGGAACTTGTTTTGGTGGAACATGTGTACGTTCAAAGGTTGTTTTAGTCGTGCAACAGAAAACTCCGATTGGACAGATAGTCTAGCTAGCTGTCTGGATTTACCCTGCAGAGATCTGAGGAGCAGTACATTATAGTTATAGTAGTATAAATCGACCGGATCTTAAAATCCCAACATAAAGAGAGGTACCGGACATCCAGCCTAAACTCTTAAAGCTTATTCATCACAAAGCACATTCATTCTGGTCCTAATCTTCATACAACTGCTTTTATTTCTGTGTAGGGGCTTATATTAGGATCAAGTAGCAGCTGAAAGAGCTTGATATTATCCATGTTACCATGTCTTGAAAGTTACAGCACCAGTCTTCTCATGATCCTTGTCTCGAGTCATTTTTCAGAAAATGTATTCGAAGCATGCTCTGATGTGGTTATAATGAATTTTTGTGATAGGTCTGAGATGCTGTTTTATACATCCTTTTAAATATTATGTAGATAAAGTTACTTTTTCCTCAGTTTTTCTCATGTGCTCTTTTCTTTTCCCTAAACACAATGCTACATCACAAAAACAAAAAAATGTAACTTAACTTCCTGAGTTAAAAAGCAGCATCTGCTCCTAATTGTCTCCGTCTTCTTTTGTTGCAACACACCATTAATTTTGATGAGGTAGAAGAGAGATATGATCTAATAAACACCTGCAATACCACAAAATCTGCATTGTAGAGGAGACAAACAGGACCAAAACAAGTCTGAGATAAGTACAAGGAGTTTCAAGATCAGTAGATCAACAGCGATGCTACAAACATATACACAACACCTTATAGAATATGATGCATTGCTGTAGATTAAACTAGCCAACAGTGTATAAAGGGGTTAAAATGAGCACAACCTTAAACATCTACAGCAGGAAAATGCAACATACACACTAATGCAGCAGGAATATTAGTCCAGGAACATCAGATAGAACAGGAAACATACTACTACTGAAAACCTACTACTTTTAAAACTTTAATTAGATTTTACAATTACTTAAGTGTTTTTTTACAATTACTTAAGTTAGTAAGGTTTTGAAAGCAGTACTTTTACTTGCAGTATTTCCACAGTGTAGTATTTGTACTTTTAAGCAAAGGATCTAAATCCTTTCCGTTCCACCGCTGACTTTTACTAATCATGGCCTGTCTCCTTACTGAGCCGCTTCCAAAATATATGCATTTGTGCATAAAACTTCAAATCTAAAAATGAGAATGTTTGGCTGTTGGCACAGACACAATAAGGATTACCTGCATTTACAAATGTACCTTTGTGTCTCTGTGACATAGTTTGGTCTCGTAAAGAGTCAGTGACACGCCCAACGCGCTGCAAACAGATCAGTAGGCGACACACACTCTGTTGGTGATGAATGGACAAACCAGTGAATGCGCACACACACACACACACACACACACACACACACACACACACAGCTTGTTGGCCACTGGCAGAGTGCAAAATGGCATTTAATTGACCTGCTTTGAGACCTGTACGGTTGCCATGACAGCAGCAGCCTCGGTCACACACTCCCAGGCCCTGTTTCCTGTCTCCTCCCCTACTTCTTCTTCTTCTTTTCTCCTCTGCTTTCTTTGTCTCTCTTTCAGCATCTTCCACCTCTCTCTCGCACACTGAATCTCTCTTGCCTCGCTGCTGCTCTTCTCACGTCTCGTATCTTTTCCTCAGATCTCTCAATCGCTCTAAACCCTCCTCCTCCTCCTCCTCCTCCTCCTCGCCTCCATCTAATTATCTCAACACACACCTCTTCACTTTTCCCTTGCTCTCTTTCTCTCTCTTGCTGCAAGGGTGCTGGCTGTGCTGAAAATGACATCATTGATCTGAAAATATATGAATGAACATGTTCGGTGTGTGTGTGTGTGTGTGTGTGTGTGTGTGTGTGTGTGTGTGTGTGTGTGTGTGTGTGTGTGTGTGTGTGTGTGTGTGTGTGTATGTGTGTGACTATTAGCACTGAGAGTGAATGGAAAAAGAAGAAGAAGAAGAAGTAGAAGAAAGGTATCGACAAAAGATTGTATTTTTGAACATAGTAACTGGAACTGGTGTTATCAGGTGATCACTAGGACAACGGTTGCGTAGCAGCAGAAGAGCACAGAGCATATCCCCCCCCCCCAATATTTAGAAGAAGCAAACGACCGCATGTTGGAGTCGAACCCATGGGCGCTGTGTCGAGGAGAAAACCTCTATATATGGGCATGCGCTCTACCAGGTGAGCTACCCAGGCGCACATATACATCATTATTACCCATAAATATGTTTCCCAATGATTTCAGACACCCCTATAGTGGACCATACCATCTTAAACCTTGCAGCTCACATCTCTTTTCTTTCTCACGTATGATGTTTTGAATACGCAGAAAGTTTAACAATACAGGAGAATAATTAAAAACACTGCACCATAAACTGATGCAGAAAAGGCACAAATTGTTGCATAAAAATTAACCAGAATGCTGGAAATGAAGTGTTTGACACTCAAAATGTTCTGGAGGTCAACCCCCAGACTCAGTGGTTCCAATGGTGCGTTCCAATGTTGAAACAAACCCTAGCTTGGACAAAACAATTCCAACTTGGTTAAGATTCTGGATTCGTGGTTAAAAGAAACCAACGTGGACACGAGGTGAACAAGGATCTCAACACTTAGTACATCCAACCATCCACCCTAACCCCCTCCCTATGATGTTTTGCTGCGTCATAAAAACATCTTGATACTTCTGTCACTGAGACAATAATCATCATGCACAAAGGCCACAAAAGGTCCGTGCAGGTAAAAACATCAGCATGGTTCGTTTTAAGTGTTCGACTAAATGACCGACGCTTCTGTTTTTCTCCTTCATTCATGAAAAATTCCTCCTTCCAGCCATTTAGCATCACTTACGCCTCTTGTCCCCGACAATATCGTCATGGTACCAGTAATCACAGTAAATGACACTGATGATCTGATCTGGAACATAATGCAGCACCTGCTGACAGTAATGTGATCATCACCACCACCATAGATGTGCTACGGACGCTGATTGAAGGCAAGGTCAAATGTATCGGGGAAAGAAGCGTCTTCTGCTGATTATTGCACCACGGCAGGTGTGAGCGGGCTGCTTGGCTGTCGGTTTGTGTTAAAGCTTACAAACATACGTACTGCACTGCACGCAAACGCACACGCACACACTGTTCTCCGGGGGATATGCACATAGTGTGTGTGGACAGAGAAAGCGAGTGAGCATATGGGTGTGTTTACTCTCAGTTGGCAGTGTGTGCACTGTGCAGCTCTGCAGCATAACATGAACAATTTGCATGTGTGTATTTAATCCATTCTCTTCCTCCTCTTCCTACCCCATCCACACTGTCCTTCATCATGCCTGTCAGTCGTTCATCTCCCGCCTCTCCAAAATAAATCACTCATCCACCTATATTTCCCTCTGGTTTTCTCTCTTCCTTTATTCCTCCTTCTCTCTCGTTTTGCTTCATCCTCTTCCTCACCTCCCGCTGTCCCCTCTCCAACTCCCTCGTCTCCCTCCCCTCCTCTTCCTCCTCTCCTGCTTTATCGAGGAAGCGAGTAAGAGGGGCCGATTTACAAGGGCTGTCATCTCCGCTTCTCTCTCGTTTCCCTTCTTCTGTCTCCAAATCTCTCTCTTTCTGTACCCGCTCGCCCTCAGAGATAATTAAAGAGCCCACTAGTAATCCCATCCAGCCGTGCAGCCGAGCAATCGCACACTGTAACACACACCAACACACACATGCACGGGACTGCAGCATGTGGCAGTGCTGTGTAAAATGTGTGAAACATAAAACCTTATTATTTGCACACTCAGCAGCAGCAAGTAAACCGAAAGCTACAGTTGTTGAGGACGCACACAGAAACACACACACACACACACACACACACACACACACACACACACACACACACACACACTACAGTCTCTCAGCCCAGTTACACGCCAAGAGGCAAAAGACCAATTGACCTAGTTTATTCAAACCTGGTAACCCAGACGAAGGAAAAACATGACTGGACGAGAAGATGGATGGAGGCATGCGTAAAGATGAGACTCCTGGGAGAAAATGGATGAAAGAGAGTGTTGGAACATTGGATGGACAGATGGGTTGATGGAAGAGTGAAAAGAGGAATGAAAGGATGAATTTCAGACACCACATTTTTGATGGAGGGGTGAGGAAATTGAAAGATCAATGGGCAGAATAATGGATCGGATGGTAAACTAATAATGAATATAGTGGATGCAGGAAAAGAGGAATGGATGAATGGGTTATTGAAGGGTTGAAAAGATGGATGCATGGACGTGAGTCACCTTAATATGAGGCTTTTTGGATGGAGGGATGCAGAAACTGGGGGAAATGGATGAAAGGAAGCATTGGATCATTGGATGAAAAACGATTAATAGATATATAGATGATTGATCTGCAGACAGACAGACAGACAGACAGATAGATAGATAGATAGATAGATAGATAGATAGATAGATAGATAGATAGATAGATAGATAGATAGATAGATAGATAGATAGACGAAGCAGTATGGACATGAGACACCTGAGTAACACATCTTGGATAGATGGATGGATGGAGAAATTGAGAGATAAATAGACGTAAGAATGGACTGGAGGGGAAACAATAAAGACCAATAGTTAGATACAGCAGATAGGTAAGACATGCATGTGTGACTTACAGTGTGAGTAAGAGTGATGGAAGAAAGATGAATGGATGAAGGATGCCGAAACTAGGATGAAAATCGGACGAAAAGAAGCATTGAAATATTGTATGGAAAACCAGCGATAGAAAGCTTAATGGATAGATGGTTGAATGAATGGTAGCTTGCCAAGTGCATGTGTGTATAGGATGGATGGAGGAAAGGGTGCATGCATGCATGGATGGATGGATGGATGGATGGATGAGTGGATGGAGGGCAGAAAATGTGTTATGAGCTGCTCACCAACAGCTAGGTTCTGTACGAGGTTTCTGCCTTTTAAAAGAAGTTTTTTTTGCAATTTAGATCAGGGGAATTGTTGGGTCTCTGTAAATTATAGAGTGTGGTCTAGACCTACTCTATCTGTGAAGTGTCCTGAGATAATGTCTGTTATGATTTGACACTATAAATAAAATTGAATTGAATTGAAAAGAAGAGTGTGAGACACCTGAATGTGAGACATTTTGATGATAAATGGACACAACAATGGGTGCAAAAGCAAATACTAGATATAGATCAATACAGACAGATGAATACATTAAGGATTGCCAAGTTAGGTGTGCATGTATGTGTACGATGGATGGAGGAAAAGATGCATGGATAAATGGATGGATGACTGTATGTAAAAAGAAGGATACATTGATGTGAGACACCTGAATATAAGACATTTTGGATGCAGGAATTGGGAGAGAAATGACAAAAGCAATACTAGATTAGATGGATACTGTGTAGATCAATAGACAGACAGATGAATACATTGAGGCTTACCAAGTTGCATGTGTGTGTACGATGGATAGAGGAAAAGATGTATGGATGGCATAACAACATAGACAGATACATAGATAGATAGATGGGTGAATGAATGTGTGCTCGCCAGCATGTGTGTGTAAAATGAATGAAAGCAACGACGCATAGTTTGAAGGGACCTTTAATCCATTTTGGATTAAAGGTGCAGAAAACGAAAGATAAATGAACGCACGAATGAAACGTGTGACACACACACATGAATGCATGTGTGTGTGTCATATAAATGGATGGAGGGGTGAAAAGAGGCCCCCCTCTGGATATGAGGCACCTGAATATGATGCATTTTGAATGGAAAGACGCATTGAATGGAAAACTAATGCTACACAGATACATGGAGGGCTGAAACGACAGACGGACAGATGGAGGAAATGCAATAAAAATCAGATATATAGAAAGATAAAGTACCTGTTGCCGATTTGGGTCTGTGTCTTCCTTTGGGCCGTCGTTGGGAATTGCCCATACTATTCTTCCTGTCCCAAAACATCACCGCCTCATTCCACCAACACACACACACACACACTGACTGACTGACAGCGATGGAGAGAGGCTGACGAGGTGTGTGTGTGTGTGTGTGTGTGTGTGTGTGTCTGTCTTGTGTGTTAAAGCATGTGCAAGACAAACGAAGAAGTGTGTGTGTGTGTGTGTGTGTGTGTGTGTGTGTGTGTGTGTGTGTGTGTGTGTGTGTGTGTGAGGGAGCGTCACAGCATCACCAAAGCCGTCTGTATCCCTGAGTGTGTGACTGCCTGTCTATGTGTGTGTGTGTGTGTGTGAGAAGCTCGGCATGTGATTGCGGCTGAAGGAGAGAGGGAGAGTGACAGAAGACGAGAAAGGGAAAGGAGTGTGTCTCGCAAGCTACGTTTGTGTGTGTGTGTGTGTGTGTGTGTGTGTGTGTGTGTGTGTGTGAGAGAGAGAGAAAGAGAGCTCGCCTGAGTGCACCGTGCTACGTGCGCTGTTGACAAAGCAGGCTGTGTGTGCATGTGCGAGTGTGTGAAAGATAGATGAAGAAAGTATGTGTGAGCAACCTCCACACATTTCAATGAAAGGTTTGGCTGTTACCGATAAGCATGTGCGTATATTTGTGTGTGTGTGTGTGTGTGTGTGTGTGTGTGTGTGTGTGTGTGTGTGTGTGTGTGTGTGTGTGTAAGAGATAGAGAGAGGGAGAAAGGGAGTGAAAGAGAGAGAATTCGTTGTGTTGATCTAGCATCCAGCCAGTCGCATCCAGCCGCTGCTGTTCAATTCATAAAGAGAAGGCAGAAAGCAGCCAATCAGAAGAGCAAGAGAGGGACATCGAGTTATGACGAGAGAGAGAGAGAGAGAGACAGAGAGAGAGAGAGAGAGAGAGAGAGAGAGAGAGAGAGAGAGAGAGAGAGAGAGAGAGAGAATGTAATGGGGGTTGGAGTGAAGGAGGTAGAGCGAGAAATAAGAAAAAAGGGGAGGGGTTAGGCAGAGAGCGAGTAATAGATTGGCTCTCTATCAGCTTTGTGACTAGAAAACAGAGAGGACTATATGACTGAAAGTATGTGGACACCTCCGTCCACATACTATCATCCAGGTACTTTTGGGAGGATGAGCTTGACCCCTTAGTTCCAATTAAGAGACTGAATGAATGAATGAAGTTCATGGGCTGACAAGACACCCTACATTTATACAAGCCAGATCTACATTTTCAAACAATACAAAAATGAAGATTTAGGCCTATAAATGACAAAAACATCTACGTCATCTACCCATCTAATGTAAGTGTTTTGGGGCACATTTATGACTGTTAGCATACAGTGTTTTACTTTTTTTAGCTCCATTATATTGAAGATTGTCATATTACAAATGTATGCTTGGTATTTATGCCTTCCTATTGCACATGGGCAATGTGATTGGTTGCAGACTTACAGCCACTGACAAAAAAACAATTTTCCTGATGAAGGCACCAAAACTTGTATGTTGCAAAATGTATTTTTGCAAGTTAGACAGTGTGCAGGAGTTTCAGTGTTGGACCTCACTAATGCTCTTGTGGCTAAATGGGAGCAAATCCCTGCAGCCAGGTTCCAAAATCTGATGGAAAGCTCTCCTTGCAGAGGCTGTTACAGCTGCACATTAATAACCATGGTTTTTGGGAAGGAGATATGGGTGTAATGTTTGGGTGTCCACATACTTTTGGCCATGTAATTAACTGCAGAAAGAGACAAACAAAATTGCAGGAAAAATACTGCATAAAGGTGGAACAAGAAAGAGGTAAAAAAAAAAAAAAAAGAGAGAAGCTTATGTGAAGGGACAGAGAGATGAATAAATGAAGACGGTGAAACCGGGTGGGTTCAGACGGAGGGAGAGAAATTGAAAGTGAAGTAGTAAGCGACACAGCGAATGAGATTGAGAGGGTGAAAGGGTGAGACAGAGAGAGAGAAATGGGGAGAATACAGAATGAGGAGAGGAGTGTGATTGTGGATAGAGTGCATAAAGACATCAGGGTACCTTCCATCTCATCTGTCTGCCATTTCTCTTTTTATCCTTCAATCCTTCCCCTCTTCCCTCCCTTTATCGAGTAAACCACAAGTCACGCATGTGTGTTTCATGCATTACTGATGCAAGTTCACAATGTAAATCCAGCCAGTAAACATCAACTAAACCTGACCAAACACACACACACACACACACACATACACACACACACACACACACACACACACACACACACACACACACACACACACACACACACACAGTAAGTCAGGAGGAAGAACAGACAGTAAAGAGCACTGGAGGCCATTCTTGTCCTCTCTCGTCTCCCCTCCTGTCTGTCTTCTTCTTTCACATCACCTCTAAGTCCATCATACTCTTTGGACTGTATGGTGAAGTACTTTTACTGTACTTAAGTAAAATTTTGAGTCATTTGTGTCCCATTTAAAAAATAAAAGTAAACGGTGAGTTTTTATTTTAATTTTCAGGAACAACCGGAGCGTTCAGTGTCACATGTGTAACTGGAAGTTAAGTAACGTCATATTTGAACCTAAACCACAATCTTTTTCTACACTTAACTAAGTAGCTTTGGTGCCTAAACATGACCAAACTGATAGCCCTTTAAAACGTTAACGACGTGTTTAAAACTGCAAGCGATATGTTCTCTGGTTTTTTATATTATATTATTATTTAGATATCCTGTGAGTCATATCAGAGGGTAGGAATAAACTACCTATATTGTCGTATGGTTTGGAGGACTTGTTGACGTTTAGAAAGTTCTATTGTATTAAAAAATTTGCAATATCTACTTTGAAGGGGTACCTGATTTCACCTGACAGGGCTGTGGGGAACCACTGCATTACAAGATAGATCTGTTGTTTGCTCATTGTGATTATGGTAGGATATTTTTAATATATCAAGTCACAGTGATATTCAATATGTTTTAATCTAAATAGTACATGTTACATGCACAAGACAGAGCTCTCTCTCTCTCTCTCTCTCTCTCTCTCTCTCTCTCTCTCTCTTTATATTGATCCAATGAGAGTGAAGCTGCTGCCATTAGAAATCTGCTCTATCCTTCCTCCTCTTCCAGCTTTGTCACCACTCCTCCTCCTCATCCTCCTCCTCCTCCTCCTCCTCCCTGCTGCATCACATCCTCATAAGCAGCTGATAGAAAAAGGTGCTGAATGTACGGATGAGATGTGCGCTAAAATAACAGTCTAGAAGAAGACATCACACCCACACAACTATATTTAGTGCTGGCATGAAAATTTAGCAAATTATGGTCTGGTTCTGAAGATAAGATATAGCATTATTTATCCCAAGGGAAATTCTTATTGGGAGTTATTTTAAGATGTTCCACTATTCCATTTCTAGGGACAACAATCTATATTTCTTCTCAAATATTGCCTTATTAATCATTCGAAAATGTGTATACAGTACTTGCAAAGTGACAAAGTTTCACCACACACCAAACCCCCCAAAACCTATACTTAGTTTAGACATAATAATATCTCTTATCTCTCTACAAATGAAGTGTTCTTTAGGTTCACTTCAGGTGAGTGGACACAGAGATGCTACATGCAGAATATGATGCTTTGTTACAGTTATTTAAGCTGAGACAAGCTTAATAAAATAATTCAATATTAATATGCTTTTCATAGCAAGCCTTGCGTAAACAGTAAATAAAGCAGGTTTTTCTTTCCACAACGATGTCATCATGATAACACACCTGAATGAAACCTTGCCTGACTGCAATTTTGATATGGCGGCCTCTACATGTCACATTTCTCTGGTAACACGCCGATACGATAACCGAAAATGAGGAAATGAAGATCAGCACAATGACTTCCTTCCAGAGAAATGGACTTAGTGGTTTCATTTGGATGTTTACTCGTACACCTCTGCAGAGAAAAATGACTTCACAGCTCATCTCCTCTCTTCTCCCCAGACACATCTTAGTAGATTCTTCTTCTTTTGATTAGGGCCATTATGGCTTCTTTTTTTATTGTTACTTGTAGGACAGATGATGTCTGTTTCTCTGTCTTTCTACTCCCACTCTTTACAGCTGAGGCCCGACTGGAAAAGTCCAATCAGTACTTTTAAACCCTCAAGGGCTGCAACTGTTTTTATTGATTCATCTGCTGACTATCTCCTTAATTCATCAATGAATTGTTTAGTCTATAAGATGTTAAGCTAATAAAACCAGAGAAAGCAGTAGATCCTCAGAGAATGTTTTTTTTCTTTTCTTTTTTTCTTTTTTCTTTTTTTTTTTAAATAAAAAAATTGACAAACAATGAATTAAAATGGCTGTCAACTATATTACAAGCTAAAAGAATGATAGCTCTTAGCTGGAAAAGGTCTGATCCACCAGTTATTGGAGCTTGGATTAACACCATGGCCCTGGAAAAAATAACATATTTTATTAAAAATAAATTGGATGTATATGAAGAAATATGTAAATATATATAAACAATAATATTGGTCATTTCTTACAGGAGGTGTAACTATGTATTAGTGTTTGTTTGTTTTTTCTTTGTTTTTGTTTTTATATATATTTTTTTTTTTATTGAGTGTCTTGCTGGAAAATGTAACTTTTATGTGTAAAGTACAGTAATGTATATTTGGTTTTTGGGTACCTTGCAATATCTGTTTTGTATTTAGATTGATTCTCTTCTGAGACTTTTGAGTATTTCTATATGGGAGAGGAGAGTGATGTGTTCTCTAATTGGGGTGGGAAATAACTGACGAAATGGAAAAGTGTTTTTCTGTTACCTGTCTTATATAATCAAAACAATAAACACATTGTTCAAAAAAAAAAATTGCTGTCAACTAATTTCCGGTCAATAGATTAAATGTGTTTATTGATTATTTATTTCAGTGTACATTGTACAGTGTACATTCAACCTTGAAAAATATGATGTGAGCATCTGAAAATGCAGGATACTGGAGGAACTTGATGTAAAACAAGACCAGAGAGGAGGCCATGCTAGCAGCTTTGCTAACATGTTCACAATGACAATGTTTAAACACAGATTTTTAGCAGGTATAATGTTAACCGTGTTCATCATCTTATTGTTTGAGTGTTTTCGAGCTAACATTCGCTAAATAGCAAACACAAAGTACATCTGAGGCTGGTGGGAATGCCATTAGCTTATTTGGTCATACATTTGGACCTGGTGATGGAGCGAGATCAAAAGTTAGGGGAGCAGCAAAGTTATTACAATTAATCTTGGGGTGGCAATATAAATGTCTGCACCAAATTTCATAGCAATCCATTAAAAGTTGTCATGACGTTTTACTCAAAACTACAAAAGTGTGTGAGAGGATTAGTGTCCAAGATCTATGCCAAACTGATGCAAGTATCCATAGGAGAACTCCCAATAGCAAGGAAATGGGAGCGAGAGCTGAGCCCTGAGGGGAACACAATTAATTGGGAGACAGTTTGGGATAACATTTTCCACTGTTCCAAGAACCCAAATCACCAGTATATTCACTTCAACATATGCCATAGGACATATTGGACTCCTCAGAAGAGACACATATCTAAAGGCATTCCTACTCCCTATTGCACATTCTGTCAACCTGAACAAACTGGAACTTCCCTGCACATGGTCTGGGAGTGTGAACAGGTGCATGAGTTTTGGAATAAAACAACATCAATAATATCTGATGTGATAGGATGTTGAATTCTTACTGATCCGATTGTTTAGTTACTTAATGACGAGTCTAAAATACACCTGCTTGGGAGACAGAAGACAATTTGGCTAGCCGGCTCAACCGCAACCAAGAAAATGATAGCTCAGCGCTGGCTCCCCCCCCCCACTCGCTTTGTATAAAACAGTGGTTGCCATATTTTCTAGACATAGTTATGCTTGAGCTCTCTACAGCAAGGATTAACAAAGTCCGGCTACGGCCTGTGGCCCTTTGCTGCATGCATGTTGTTCCCCCTCTCTCTCCCCTTTCAAAATCTACGGCTGTCCTATATTATAAATGCCCCAAAAAAATCATCTTTGCAAAAGTGGACCTCATAGGGGCACTATAGAGGAAAAGTCTGCTGATCAACAAAGTCATCCTCAGGCAATAGTTTCTATAATATCTTACGAAAAGTTATGTACTATTTTTTGTGTGCTTTCATACATATGTCGAGCAACACGAGCGATCAGTATGTCTGCTCAAGCCCCTGCAATGGTTTTGGTTAAAATAAGTACGATTGATACATAACAAAAGTAAGATGAAATAGGCGTTGACTTTTGGTCTAACACGGGACAACTCATCCATCCACCCTGACGGCCTCTTCCCTGTGACTTGCGCAGATGGATGGCTGAACTCTTTTTCCTTTTGCAATGAGACACAGTCGTTAATGCTCCCTGGCATATGAGAAACATATTTGCACAGTGAAATCTGCTGGGATTCCCTATTACAAATATCCCTAAACCATCACTAATCCGGGTTCATCCCTGGGCCTCCCACAAAGATCGCTATTATACATGTCGAGGTCCAGCGGGGGTTGGGGTTGGGGTTGAGGACTGAGAGCTGTTACAGCACGAGCTGTTCCCTTTCTTGCTGATTTACTGTTTTGCCAGCAATTTTTGCAGAACATCTCGTTAAGTCGATGGCATCGACTGCATCGACTTCACACAAGCGGCTCTGTCTTGTCACCCATCACAATGAATAACAGGGACTTTGCTCTCTTTCTCCCGCCTTTCAGGCTCTGTCTTATGCTGACAGCTCGTTCTATCACACGCTCTGCTCTTCTGTCTTTGAACCACTTAGTCTTCTCTTTAGAATACTTTACTCGTTTTCCTTCTGTACCAACCTTTTATCTCAGTCCTTTTCTTTGTCTGTCCCAGAAAAGGCCAGACAAGGTGTGAAAATGTGACATTCCCACTCTCTTTCTCCGTCTCTCGCCCTCTTTTTCATGTCAAATTCACACAAGAATGACCAGAAGATCTTTCCGTTCTGACAACAGGTTCACCTAAGGACGATCAGACATCTCTTTCTCTTTTGCTGTCCAAATCTCACCACAGAACCCATAATATTTGCTGTCTTCTTATCTCGTTGTCATGGCCCGGCCTTGAACTAACAGGCAAACAATGCCAAGCCAAACCTTCTCATAACAAGCAAGCGGTTGCTTTGGGAGAAACGAGGGATTAAAACATGATAAACAAAAGATCTCCCTCCTTTTATTTCTCTTTAACAACTGCGTTCGTTTGCCTCTGTCTTGGCCCGTTCAATAGGTATTCCCTCTTCAAAGATCCGCTACGAGGAAAGAAAATGTTTTACAATTCCTGTTTGTCCAGTTCAAACAAATGAAAGGTAGGCACATTACAACACTTAGGTTTTTTGTTTCAGCCACACAGAAGCAGAGTTAAGGTGTGAAAACTTGCTTGACCTGATTTCTTCTTCCAAGGAGCTGCAAATATATCAGGCTTAGGAGTACAGACTGATTCTTCCAAGTAAATTAAACATTGTGTCATGTCTCTGATTCACTTTCTGTATGCCAAAATCTCACTATCACCAGAGGAATATTATTTTTTTTCAGTTGAGCTGTTACAATGTTGAAAATCTCACTGACGTGTTGAGGTTATTTAAAGACAGGCAAAAGTAGAAAATAGTTGACTTCATCCTCTCAGAAATCACCCGAAAAGACAGCCATGAACTACTTTTCTTCTTCTTAGCGGCTGGTTGGGACACAGAAGTGGTTCAGTCAAACTTAGTTAGTTGGTTAGTTGGTGACGTGTAGCTGTTACCATGCTGATGGTGAAACAAAGTCCTCTGTTTTGGACTCTCTAGATCTTTGTTCTTTCAAAGATTAGGCCAATTTGCTACAGTATTGGTCAAGTCCATTAATTTGTATGTTTAAGTTAACCAAAGTTGACTTGTGGATTTACTTTGCTCAGAAATGATGATGATACCAAAACCCTTTAAATGCTGGTGTGGCTTTTTAGTTGCAGTGTTTCAACATGAAAACTATTGGCTTCTTCAGGCTGCATGTTACTGAAATTGAATGTGTAAGCAGGAAAACTAACTTGTGATGAAATTATAATGAATCGCGACTCTTAAGCTTTCAGCCAACATGCACAAGAAGTCCTTAAAGTGCTCGGAAAAACAGAAATTTCAACATCTAAGTGGGAAACTCCATCAGCTTACACAGCTGAAAGCTACACACCAGCTACTAAAGGAGGGACCTTCAAGTAAGATTGTTTTATCAACTGATGGAAGTTTTTTTCAGTGCAATTGCTCTTGGGGGGAATTGTTGGGTCTCCGTAAGTTACAAAGTGTGGTCTAGACATACTCTATCTGCAAAGTGTCCTGAGATAACTTCTGCTATGATTTGACAATATAAATAAAATAAAATTAAATTGGGTTACACAGTCCAAAAGCATCAGTAATTCATCACTTCAAAATAACCTCGATTAGACAACTGGGAAAGCTCCATCTGCTGATGAAGATCATTGACTCTGCAAAATAGTCTCGGGAAGGAACTTGTTTTGGTGGAACATTTGCACCCCAATAAGAGAAAACGCTACATACATGTACAGTAACATGAGTTATTTAAATTAGCTGGCTACATTATCATTTGCTCTTAGTAGTGTATCGCTCTGTGTAACATTACTTCGTCCACAGCAATCCTGCCACAGGCGGTCCCAAAACGTCCCAGTTAGATAGTAAATGATGTAACATTAAAGCTATAGTGCATAGTTTCTGTCGCCCCCACGAGGAACTCTAAGTAATGACAACACTGTCGCCGTGTCCACATGATACAAGCCTTACGTGATCACGCAGCGCCCCCACCCCTCCTCTACGCAGTTGCTAGTAGCCAAGGAGGACACGGAGGATTAAAAAAACATGATGGACTCTTCAAAAGAGGTAATTATCTTCGCTTGAGCTTCTGCACGGGAAAGTCACCGGACGACACAATCTTCTGAACACAGTGATACTGAGAAATACAGAGAGAGTTGTCTGGAGCTGATAGTCTTAATTAGCTTTGTAGTAACTCATTTGGCAACGGCTTGAATTGAATTGTTCAAAAACCAGTAACAAAAACTCATCACTTTAAAATACAATACATAGCATTTCAGGTAATTGACACATTTTCCTCTGTAACCAAGTGAACTTAAGATCAGTTGACCCAGTTAAAATTGAAAGTTGTAAGAACAATTCTTATGCAACTTAAACACTAAAAGCCGTAATATAACCATAAAGCCATAAAAGCTGACCAACCAAACACTTATCAAAGGCTCAAAGTCTGTAATAGCATCATATCGCCTCAGCAGACACTAAACTCTCAATGCAACAAGCAAGAATAACAGTGAAACATGCATCAACACACACAAACACACACACTGATTGTTACAGTACAGTACCTTAAAATGGCTCAGACTGCAGGTTCAGACTTCAAAGTTTGTTTTGTGACAACTGCAACAAGTCAACTCCGAGTCCCTCTGAATCCAAGGGAGTATGAACCGAAATGAGAGAGTAAGAGGGAGGAGAGAGGGAGGGAGGGATGAACAGATTTGTGGGCAGAGAAACAGAAACAGAAAGAGGAAAAGAGGCAAAGACAAAAAGGGGAGAGGAGGAGCAACACTGACGGAGAATAAAACAATTCAAATCACGACTACAAAGTCTCCACAAAGGATGAAAGAAAGATAGGAAATAGGAGGAAAGTATACAGGGAGAAAAGAGTATGGGGATGAAAATACGAGGAGAAAGAAACAGAGTTTTCAAATATTGACACATACACACAGACACACACAAACACACACATACACACACACACACACACACACACACACACATTCTGGCCACTCCAACAGAGCAGACATCTGGCCCAGAGTGGATTATGGGTAATTAACTGTTCTTTAATGATTCCCGCTGAGCAAGGACTCTGACAGGACAGGAACACAGATTACACTGTGATACACAAAAATGTGTGTGTGTTTATGGGTGTGTGTGTGAGTGTGTGTTCATGTCCCCAGAGAGCAAGCTAGGGGAATAACTGAGATTACACTGTGATCCACTGCAGGGACACACACACACACACACACACACACACACACACACAAAAACACACAAATGCAGTATTAAGGGCTAAGGGTTGGTTTAAGGGTGTGGTGGTTATGTCTCTATAGACATTAATGTGTGTGTGTGTGTGTGTGTGTGTGTGTGTGTGTGTGTGTGTGTGTGTGTGTGTGTGTGTGTGTGCGTGTGTCTGTGTGTGTGTATGTGTGTGTGTATGTGTGTGTGTGTGTGTGTGTGTGTGTATGTGTGTGTGTGTGTGTGTGTGTGTGTGTGTGTGTGTGTGTGTGTGTGTGTGTGTGTGTGTGTCACACCTGAGGAGTGTCTACAAAAATGGGAACCTCATGAAACATGTCAATGTAGAATGAAGTAATCTGCAACTATTTTGATAATCGCATAATCGTTTCAGTACTTTTTCAAGCAAAAATGCCAAATTCTGTGTTTTCACGTCCTGTTTATTATTTTCCTCAGCAACATGAAAAAGTCATGTGAGGCTCTGAGAAATTATAATGGTAATTTTACACTATTTATTTTTTACAAACTAAAGACAGCTGTACTGTAAGCTGTTGAAATCATCGAATTCCCTGAAGTAGAACAAGCCATGTGAAATCCCCTGGTGATATTAGTCCTGCTCACACAGGGCTCAGGAGAAAGACTTTGGATGGCTGTCGAGACGAAAACGTAAAGAGAATACTGTATGAGAAACACTTTATCTATAATTTACTTTGACACTGCCATATTGACTCAGTACAGTGTTTCATTGTGGGCTAACCACAGACTGTAATGATGAAACTCAGAGACTTCTGAAAAGAAAACACAAAAGCCATTCTAGCAGCATTGTGAAGCTGTAACGGTCAATACATTCAGAAAACAATAGGGAATATGCAAGGACACTTTCTCATTCTTAGATCCTTATTGCCATGTGGGGATAAAAATGAGGGTGGCGCTAGACGAATGTTGTTCCCCAGATCCAAAGAGTTTGTCCTGTGTACAGTGGAGATTTCAAACTGACAGCTTATCAGGTTTAGTTTTTAGTTCTCGAACTTGCCACAGCTTTAAGCAGCATTTTGAGCTGAATGCTACGGGCCAGGGTGTATTTTATCAGACCTAGATACCACGTGTTGTTCGACTACATTGGATATCTATCCATCCGTTTTCTGCTACTTATCCGGCCGGGTTGGGGTGCCAGAAGGCTAATTTTCCAGCTACCAAGGCGTTCCTAAAGCCGCCTACACATGATAAACTATTTGCTCTCTGCGTGCCGATAGGTAGGGCGCAGAGCAAAGCACAGAGAGCAAAGAGCAGCGCAGGTATTCATCATCAAGGGTGGCAAGGAAGCTATTTGTATATTGTTGCTAGGTAACAACATGCTGTTATCTCTTTGGTTGCGCTTTCGAAAGGTCAGTGGCAACTAGGTCAAAGTTGAAATGATTTGAACTTTGAGTGCAGCGCAAAGCGGAAAATCCGAGCGGTGCGCGACACCAAGGTTAGCAGAGCGCATATTTGGGCGCCACCACCCTCCCCATAGGAAATCAATGGAACGGCCGGCGTACAGCGGTTTTGCCGCCTATCATGTGTAGGCGGCTTAAGCCAGACCTCCAAACTTCCAAAAGTTAGGCACCCACAAGGATCCTGATCAGATGCCCAAACCACCTCAACTGGGTCCTTTCAATGCAAATTGAAAGTGTTTATAGTCGTTGCAAAAAAACACAATCAAAGGTGGGGTGAAAGACAGAGGCGGGGACAGGATGCCGTTTAAAAATGAGGATAGCGAAGCTTCCCTATACACAGCACAGGGCTGACAAGATTAAAATCACAGCAGCAGCAGCAGCAGCAGCAGATGCAAAAGGGCAGAGACAAATAAGAGTTTGTCAGTTTCAGAAAGTTACAGAAATGGTTAAACGTAGCCAGCGTGGGTTTCCAAGTTCAACCATCTGATGTAGTGTGCTGGTCCCTTTAACATTTATGCATAATGTAATGCCAGCATAGTAAACCGCCTACAGTAAACTACAACCATAACATGATATGTTAGAATGTTAACAACCTAAAAGTTGGCATTTTAGCCATAGTGTTAGAAACAATTTGTCCACATTGGTACAGTATATATACTGACAACTATCTTTTTTTTAGTTACTCTCTGCACAGATTTGAAGATTAAAAACAGTCTCTTGGCTGCCGAGGTGACTTTAAATCAGTCCTTCATCAGTCGTCGCTTAACAGCCTGAGTACAACATATTGTCCCAACTTCTTCCTCTTTATCTGCTTTTCTGACTGATGGGAGTCGACTACTGTCACCTGCAGTCTTAAGCTTGCATTAATGTATGTGTGTGTGTGTGTGTGTGTGTGTGTGTGTGTGTGTGTGTGTGTGTGTGTGTGTGTGTGTGTGTGTGTGTGTCTGTGCTGTTGGAGGCTGTTAATCTGCTAATCCAACCCCCCACAGAGCCAGATTACTGATTTGATTTGAGTTTGATAAGAAAATATGGGAGGCATTCAAATATATTAGTGTTCCTTTGCTCAGCCCAGTCTGATCCAGACAATACTTTTATCTCCAAGACAACATAGCTTTTCACTGATGGGACATTTTAATATTATGATATTACATGATACATTATGATACCTGCATTGTCAGTAGAAACCTTTTAACTAAAACTGTAGGTTTCAGTAAAAAATCCATGATGACAATAGCCAGAAAACTTTTACAAACAAAACAACAAAACCATATGTTTGATGGTAGATTTGACAAATATACAGTACATTAGGGTTAACTTTCCCACATCCGATAAGGACTCAATGCTTTTCCATGGGAAGCATCTGGGAATGTTTTCTAATATCAATTACATGCAGATATTTCATTTTAATGTTTTTTTCTTCTAATAAACACAATGTGTTTGATACCAGAGATGATTGGCCATGTAAGGAATGAACAGCTGTACTCACTCGAGTAATAACTCTGTGTGTGTGTGTGTGTGTGTGTGTGTGTGTGTGTGTGTGTGTGTGTGTGTGTGTGCGTGCGCGTGCGCGCGCATGCGTGCATGCATGCTAAACCACTACATTCTACATTCCCAGGCTTGTCCATTTGTTCAGCTACTCACGGCCAAAAGCTGCACATTGGATGACCCCAAACACCGAGGCAACAACAGCAACACAGGAAAGACTTCACCATAACTGGACTATACCATGTTATTTTTGTGCTGCTAATGAGCAAAGTTGCCAAAGTGCAGCTTTATTGTGTTGGCCTGATTCGGCACAAGAGTTACATAAGTCAATAAAAAAAACTTAATTTTAGAGAATATTCGAGCCATTTTTTCACTGAAATTGGAAGAAGCCCCCTCAATTATGACCAGAAGTCCAAAAATAAAAAATAAAAAAGAGAGAAAAAAGGAAAAAATATTCAGTTGTTGTCACTCTGTGATGTGAGAGAGTGGGGTTACATAAGGGAAGCTCTGGCTGAACCCCAATCTAGTTATGTAACTCTGGTTTGGGACAGATAATGTGGTCATGGTGATGGTGTGTGCGTCTTTTTCTTCTCTCCGTCTACACCTCGCTTTCATCTTCCACCTTCTCCACTTCATCCCTCCAGCTCTGTTCCCCTCCCACCCCCCACTCTTCTCTCCTTCTGTCGCTCACATAGGAGAAGTGTTTATTCATGCATCCATCATCTACTGTATGTCAGGCGCGCATCTTAGCGTCTGTATATCCACAGACAGAAACCAGAAGAAAAGGACAGAAAATAAGAAGGGAAGAAACATAAATGGAAATAAGGGTTAAGGACAGAAAGACTGTGGCAGCTTGGGTATAAACAAACGAGACAGAACAATGATGCACAAAACAAAAACTTTCAAAGTAATAAAGTAATTGCACTTGTTTTTTGGGCGTTCAATTCACAGCGCTCCCTTGTCTGCCTTAAGAAGAAACATCCTGAAGGCAACACTGATGCAACAACATCTCAACACAGTGAGACACTTGATATGCTTATGTTTGCCTTCACACTGTATTACACAGGATTCAGACACAGTGCCACCACACAGTACACATGTACTTTACATTACTGCAATTAACATTTTCTACAGTGTCGAGTTCTAACGTGTAGAGACAGTAAGCAAATATCAAAGGGTACTCAAGCAATTTAATGCATCATAAAGTTAAGGTTAGAAATGGATACAACAGATGCTGAGATATCTTGACTTTTATTTCCAATATGCTTACCCCACCGTTTGTGTATTCGTACAGTTGCAGTACGGGGCTCACGGTTCCATGCATGCAGCAGCACGCAGTATGCAGATTAGTCTCGCATTGCCAGCTCTATTTCCACAGCGCTGTGGAGGAAGGTCTGGCTACACCACACATACATTCCAGGATAGGAGATAAAAACGCTCTGGGTTGTTTGCATTACTTTAAACCAATCACAATCGTTTTGGGCGGAGCTAGGCTCCAGTCGCAGAGACGGTGACTCTGCAAAATAGTCTTAGGAAGGAACTTGTTTTGGTGGAAAAGTTGCACCCCGATAAAAGAAAACGCCACATACAGTAACATGAGCTATTTCAATTAGCTGGATACATGGTTAAACGTAATTTGCTCTTAGGAGTGTATCGCCCTGTGTTACGTTACTTTGTCCACAGCAATCCTGCCACAATCGGTCCCAGAACGTCCCAGTTAGATAGTAAGTGCTGAATCATTCCCCGAAAAAACCAAACAGGCCTGCCTTGTTGCACAATCCAAATTGTCTTCAGTACTTGCCATTGTCAGTGTGTAGCTTGCTAACTCGAAGTTTCTTGTTATTTCCCAAAGAGAACAGATTTCTGCAAGGCGAGGGACATCCGGCGGAAATGAACTGTTGTTGATCCAGACTATATGCAGATTGATGCACGTAATGCCAAACCTGAAGACCGGACACTTTAAAATGTAAACAGTTAGCCACATACTGAGATTAGCAGAACAGTTGGATTGGCATGTGAGTCGAGCGCAAATGAGTAAGGACAGTGTGACAGCGTCCTTACGTGTGACGTCTATCTAAAATGTATGGCATGCTTTGAAAAAGGTTTGGCAGAGATGTGAAGTATGTGTGGTCTGACTAAAATATGTGAAAACGTCAGAATAATCCTGAAAATAACTTTTGTACTGCTATTTGTATGTAAGCCTTCACTATCCATCTTTACTTTCTCTCATCTGCAGCAACAGCATGTTTATTTTTGTCAGAGATTGAGGGCAGTTGGAGCAATTCTATTATAATTTTTCCAATCTATGATACAGACTGTTACGCAATAGGAGATCCCTGATTGGTACAAATGTTCAGAGTAAAGCTAGACTGTCCAGATTGTTACCAATATGTTCAAAGACTGTGGGCCAGACGCTTGACTCAGGATTTCAATCTGCATCAATAAAAAACAATGCTGACTTCAGCTGCTAGTATAGGATCTCTCATACATGCTTTTGGCTAATATCAGCTTTTTTCTCATTTAATATACTGTGTTTTAGTTTAACAGGCTGCAAAACATGTTTATTTCTCAATTCAAATGCAATATAATATTCAAAACAGTTGGATTGGTGCTAATGAATATGAATCTGTGTGAATCTGTCAGATGCTGAATTGCAAGCAATGAAATGAAATTAACTGCAACTGTCAAGAAGTCCTCCAACCGACAAAATATGCACATAATTCACACAGTCCTTGTCAGTTAAACATCAGCAAATGTGTTTTTCAGGCATTTGAACAGTTATTTGCAATATGTGAACAAAATGGCAAGATAAAGTAGCATTATTTCGTAGCTAATAAGTAGGTTGCAAATGCATCATTGAGCAGTAAAGCTCATTCTTGACATTGGAAACACAAGTTGGACCAAAGAATATCTTAAATCAGGGTCCATCAGGTAACGTGGAGTTTTGACCACTATGGAGCAATCCCTAAGAATGCATGCGCACATAATGATATGGCACCCATTCCTGCAGATAGTTTATTCATTAAAGCATTTGGTGGTAACAAACAAACAACCAACAGTTGTAACAGTGTGCCAGCAAAAGCAAGGACGAGGAAGAAAGCTGCTAACAGATGGTTGTACACCAAGCAGGTTTTACAATATTCAAAAAATGTTCATATTTCTTGGAAATGTTTTATGATGAAGATAATGTATTACATCTAAGCATTACATTTGTTAACAAGAAACCTCCACAGGGTACGTTTAAGTGGATCTTGAGTGTCTATTAGTAATAATAGTAATAGTAATCTATTATTAACGTTTCACCGTGATGTTAGCTTAAGTATTTCTTAGTGCTTTTTTGGAAACTTTAGGATCACAGTGAGCTAGAAAAATAAAAGTATGTGATTTAAACAACACTTTGAAAATCCACACTAACCCTGCAGTTGACCAGTTTAACCAGTGGAGGACCTAAAGTTAATTCTGATACAACTCTGACACTGATTTTACACATCGAAGTCTGTTTAAAAGGTCTTGGGGAGGACTATTGCATAGTGAAAATAGCTTTATAAAGCCTCCAGAGGGAGCTGTGTGAAGTCTGATTAATTGCCTCAACGTCACTTGAGTCAGCATCATTTGGGACTAAAGACTACAAGTTTGAAAATAAAATAAATATCTAGAGGTGTGGAGTAAGAACGAGGTGAGCTAACCAGACCTCTGTAGCCCACTGCTCATCTCTGTTGCAGGCAACAGGCTTGAATCTACATTAGCCGCTACTAGCACAACACACCAAAACCATTGTGGGTAATGTAGGCGCCAGGTTTTGACAAGGAAGAAGAATGTGTGTTGTAAAAAAAAGAGGTGCTGCTGCAACAATTTTGATACTTTTAAATCAGCCTTTTAATAAGGTGAACAAGTGCAAAACATCCTCACTTTAGGTTTTTTTTTTTATTATCATTATCATACATACCCACACAAGCAACACTCCACATTCCTCCTACCTCTCAACATTGTTGTGCTGAGGCAGGATAAGGCCTGCCCAGTGTTTTGGTATTTAGTTCTGCTCTATAATGCTCTTTAATTTAATTTACCTCCTGCAGGCTTCCCCTGTAGTCCCTTAATCAAAAAATAATCAGTGTTGTTGGTTGGTGGTTAAACATTTAGCTCCCCTCAAAGCCTAAGAACAATACAAATACATCTGGAAAGTGGGTACATTCATTCCAAGAAGTGATGAGGCCAAGTCTGTGGCGGCGTCTGTACCGGGTCCCTTTTGTTTATTTGAGGGATTTTGTTACAAAATGAGGCATGCAACATTGGGGGTGGAGGGGGGGGGGGGGGGGGGGGGGAGGAATTCATACCAAATGAATTATAAATATGGAACAATGTTACAGTAAGTGTTTCGTTGGCTAAATGAAAACACTTTTATCATCCGGATCCTTCAGAAATGCTAAAACACAAACTCCAAAAATCAATACAGGATTGGAACAGGATCTTTTTCATGGTTTCCTGAAGCCACGGCATGCACGTATAATAATTTCAGAGTTAAAGGCATTTGAGACGTTGCAATAACAGGCCTTTCACAAAGGATCTGAAGCTCATTCTGCAGGGAAACCTCAAGCTATTACTGCAGTTACTGGTTGAATTATGAAAGCATTTCTTTGAAAGGGGTTATTTTCTAAAGCTGAACAAAGTTTCATTTCCAAACCTAATGCTCCCAATAGAGAAGCACAAGCAGTATTTATTTCAGTATTTTGGATCATCAGGGCAAAGCTTTGATGATGTTTGGGAATCAGATGAATATGTATGTTTCAAATCTTTCAAGCAAATTGGAGCATCAGTGTGTGAACTTCCCACTGCAGCACATACAGTAATCCTAGAAAGACAATTAGCAAAACTGAATTTGGGCTTTCCCCAACCATGTTAAACATCAGCTGAAAAGTGCTCTGAAACACACCCTCGAGGCTTCACTGTGAGCTAAACCCAGCAGCAGCAGCAACAACAATAACCCATGATGTCATCACTGTGAGATGCACTGCTGGTTGATATGACATCAACACAGGCACAGATAGGAAGCGTGGGAAACGACATCACACTTGTTAAAAGCATTCTGTTGTGATGAGTAATCTGACCAGGCAGCACTAGGAGAAGTTAAGGCCAAAACTGCTTCCATGTCCGAGGAAAATAAAATGCAATGAACAGGCTGCATTTGCAAATAAAAACCCAGAGGTGGTCTTACAAAAGGATTCACAACACATCAAACAAAAACAAGGACACCAATTTAAGACTTAGTTGACAAAAAGACAACACCTGTATGCCCATTCTAACACTGAAAACAACCATCTGGGAAAGCAGTGCAATGAGGCTGCATTGATGTTAGCATGGTGATACGGGGTATCAGTGAGAAAGTAAAACATGAACCAGGAAGGACGCATATACAACTTTCGACCTGATTCGAAAGGGCAGTCGGCTGTTAGACATACTGTCATACAAACCTGAAACCCAAATAGGGGTGCAACGGATCCCAAAACTCACGGATCGGATTATGGTTTTGAGTCACGGATCGGATCACTTTTCGGATCAGCACAAAAAAGGGGGGACTTTAAATGATAAATGTAACATATGTAATAACAATAACTTTTAACAATAATAACTTCTTTCACCAGTAAATTGCTGTTAAACAACAAAAACAGATGAGAAAAGGGTCTTTTACAATAACTTTGAATGCACCACGACGTTTACCAGACGATGTCACGTCTGTGTTACTTTCCCGACAAAGCAGTGACCAATTGCTAGTTTGTGTCTGTCAGCTCATAGGTTTAGCGACAAACTGTTGTACGTCCTGCTGTTGAAATCCTCTACACTGAAATACAGTCACACTACAGACCGAATCAGACTGAAGACAGTTCTACTACCCATGATGCATCATTTTACATCTCTTGAAATGTATCATGGGAAAGCTATAATTCTGCCCTGTGTGTCTCAATGATTTCATGGAAAAGAATAAACAAAGCTACAAACTACATGCTACAAGGTATTCTACTAGTAATGTGTGCTTGCATGTGTTTGATTGGCCGATGCACTGCACTGCCAGATAATGCTGCATTGTTAAAGGATCCACTTTTTTGTTAGAGCCCTTTGCAGCAACAACATATGGAGTGTTTCACGCAATGCTGGTAAAAGTCTGAACGCGGTCCAAAATTGAGAACCTACTAGAGGCCTTTAAAAAAAACCTTAAACACTCATTTAAGTCTGCCTAATCAAGCTTATAAAAGGTCTGGAGAAATCCATTCATTCAGTTCTAAAGTTGATTAGAAATGTCAGAGATATGGTGGTCTGTGTTTAAAACAATACAATCATTGTATAATCTAGGAAGTTTCCAGAGGCCAACATCATCAATCTATTCTAATCTATTCTTTTCCTTACAAGACTTTGTGTATATACTAAAAAAAACTTTGCAGGGCTGAGGCTGATATCCTGAATATTAATGTGCATTAATGTAAACACCCTCACTCTAAAGTCCCAGTTTGTGGCTCCTCGGGCAGAATGAGTGTACTCTGATCTGCTGTCTGCTCTGCCAGAGCTGTTCAGCTCTCACACATTCCTCCAGACCGAAGAAAATCGGTTAATCCCTCGAGAGCAGATAACCTAATACTGCTGGACACGCTGTGGTCAGACACCAGGGACAAGAAGTTCTCAACTGTACTCTGCAGCTAAAGGAGATGAAGACTTCATAAACATTAAATATTCATCGTGGTGCCATCATCCAGTGTGCAATTTTATCAACACTTTTTTATGTCATTTTCTTCATTCTTTATACATATTCGATGCTATAAATACCAAAAACCTACACTTTTTTCACATAGTGAAAGTCTAATTTTGGAATAACACATAAGTACTTGTGAAAATGCTTAAAACTTTGCAACTAAATAATGAAACTGCTGCAGGAAAAGCTGAAGGATAATTAGTGATTGTCAAACGTATGAAGGAGTCTAGGGGGGGTAGTATCACAGACATAAATGCTGCTACAAGTCTGAGAGTAATTTTTTGTCTCAGTGAAGGCTTCCATTGGAGAAAGAAATGAGTTTAGTCAGGGATGTAGCTTAATCCTCGGCTGTGAAATTGGCCCCTAATCTCTTTGGGAGGTACTGAGACACAACGATGGGACACAAATCTACCCTAAGAATAACAAAATGCCTTCAAGATCTGAAACAAAATGAAAGAATGGGGCATCTAAGAGATCCAGCAGGTTGAATCGCACGCTATGCACAAGTGACAGTATAATTATGAGCTCAACATGGGACTTTTTTTTATTACAAGTTAACCCACCATGAAAAGTAAAATCACATAAGCTGCACAACTGTGGGATCTGCCTGAAGAGTTATACAAGGAGGACAAATCCACAACTTACTTTTGTGTCATTGATGCTGAAAGAGTATTCACATGATAGTCATCATGGCATATAAAATGTCAAGTAGCCTGTATGCAGAAAGGCTCTTGTGTCTCAAATCTTTCAGCCGTTGCAAGAAGCATATCCTAACATTTGTACTGCATGATAAAAACTTTGTGGTTTTTGCCCCAAACTTCATGGGCATAACATAACCTAAAGTGGGCATGCTGTAAATGGAGACTTGTGCCTAAATAGAGTCCAATTTCATTCAGATAGTTTGAGGTCAGAGGTCAAGGGCACCAGCGCTAGAAGTAGGGGGATTAAGGGGCTCGATAAAATATGGACAAGACTATCAATACTGGATCTATTGATTTATTGTACACAAGTCCCCGAAATGAAGCAAGAGTTCCAGCCTGGATAGAAAAGCTTTTGTAGGGCCTACGATCTCACCGGGGACAGGATAGCATCAGAAAGGCACAGCTGTTAGCTTTCAGAGGAAGAAGCAATAAGGAACTAGCGTTTACCGATGTGAGGTTATTAAATCATCAATAAACTGCGCATTTTGTTATCGTATATGATTAGCTTGGTCTACAGGTTTAAGCACATGCACATATATAATAAGGTGACCAGATTTTATAAAATGAAAACTGGGGACAATTTGAGTTTAGTGCCGAATATCATTAAAATAGGCCTATCCGATGTTCTTAACTATTAAATAAAACAGGGAGACAATTCCAGTTTATTGTTGGCCTAAAAACTTACATTTAATGTAGCCTAATAGTGGATACAGTACTACAGAAAATGGAAAGACAAAGATCATGTTTATAAAAGCTGCTCTAAAGTAGATCTACAATTTTACCAAACCCCGCAGAGCAGCACAAAGCAGAACTCCTACAACAGTGAAGTGTTCTCACATATGTGTGTGGGGCGATCATAGACTATAAATAATATCCCGACAAGATGGCATATTATAGTTGGTACCGATGAATTCCTTTGATCGTTTAGTTTCCAATATCTTCACTCTGGCTTTAAAACGGAGCCCGCTACAGCCTCTGAAAGACAGTATGTTGACGAGCCCGTCAACGGGCTGCCGGATCATTGAGAGGTTTAAACCCTGGGTTTTTGCTAAAATGGCAATAAACAGTAGGTTTTTCTTCTTTATAAAAGTTAGAAGCAGTGTTGCCATCATTATATTACTAAGGCGGAAGGGCAGAAGCATATCATAACTTATTTTTAGACCCCAAAAAGACTAATTCTTGTGCATTACATGTAGGATTTTATCGACTCTGCCGCTCAATTGTGATTGAGCCATTTTTGGCTAGCAACACTAACAAAAGAAAACAAACTATGAATAAAGTCACACATATAAAAAGCATTGAGTATGCACAATCAGCTCGGTTACCTTGAGCACTGTTAGCTAACAAAGTTATTTAGCTAACCAACCAGTGTCATTGTTAACACGTGGCTATTAGCTTCTGCAAGCGTTCTGCTGAGTCAGTTAGTGGAATGCTTCACGTAAAAACAAAGTCATACTATTCATACTCGCTGTTTTCCCAAGACCTGGGGTGCTCCAATTGGCCAAGGTTTTTGCATCTGCACAATATATTTCCTCCCAAAATGTTTTGCGATATGTCTCCCGTTGCAACATCAAACATATTTATTCTTTGTTCTCTACAGACTACATATTCAAACCTCATGCTAGCTCTAAAAAACAATTAGATCTCTAAAAACCATAATCCCTTAGCTTCAGTAGCTTCTGATTTGTGTTACCTCCTTACGTATGACACATTATTCTGTATCCTCTTTGTCTTCTTCACCAGCCTCTACAATAGCACAACTAGTAAATGCCATCTCATGCAGTATGTATTTGCGCTGTATGTGAGGTCCTGTTGTGTCTCTCCCATATGAATCGGAATATATACAGTATATATCAGTAACTTGATGAAATGTCTCTGCCGCATCTCCAAGGCACATTTATTCTTCCCCATGAATAAAGCGATTCTGATCAGACGGTTTTGATCCGGCAGAAAGATTTTGAACTTTGTCAGGAAAACCACAAAGACAAAATAGTTTCCTGAACTTTGAACACATACAGAGGCAGAGACACCGTTCTCCTGCGGGACTCCTGGTTTAGCTCCTAACAGCAGCAGTATTTTCACATAAGTACATTGTGAAACACACACACACAGAGGCAGCGTTGTACAACTATACAAATGTGAGAAACAATGACAAATACATTTTGCAGCAGTGTAAGAAATGTTTGACAAAACTGTGTGTTTGATAGGTGGAGTGAAGATACTATGTGTCTTACAATGGGAATCAGAATTGAAGGAAGGTTGAGGAAGGATGATTTTAAATACACAAAGATGCATTGTGAGCATACCTCTAAGTGTTATATTTCTATATTTGTTTACTTGCTCCTCTTTATAAGTTCTCGACATCTCTGCTCAGTTATTAAAGCCTTCGAGGTTTCAACTTAATATCTGCAAAATGTGGAAAACGAAGTTGCAGAGGCACCGACAGCAGGGGATCATCAGTGCAGCAGCTGAGGTTAGTGTTCACCCCGTGACACACGATTCACCCATCATATGCTGCCTAAAGCAAATGTTACCAAAAAGAAAAAACAGAATCTGGAATATTTCATATCAATAAATCTCTGTTTTTAAAATAATGCGTATATTTCCAGGCTAGGCTTGTACCAGGGTTGGCAATAATCTTTATATTCTACAAGGGCCGAGTCTGACCGGAGCCGGATCCTAGCCCTATGTGGGCCCAAACAAATCCAACCTTAGTTGGGCACAAACTATGAATTCTACTTGGCCCAAGCCTGACCTAAACTGGACCCACCAGAACCTGACTCTTTCCCAACTAGTCTAACTTAAAAACTTAAACTAATGCCTATCCAGATATGAGCCTAACTCATTCCTAGCCCGATCCTAGTCTGACCTCAATCCAATTCCTGGCCTGACCTGAGCTCAACCTGATCCGAGCCCGACTTAAACCCAACCAAACCCAATCCGATCCCGACAAAAACCCGACCTGAAGCAGAGTCCTAGCCAAATCCTAGTCCAACTTTAACCAAACCTGATCCCAGTCTGACCCAAGCCCATATTAATCTCCATTCCTAGCTGGACACAAGCCCAACCCAACCCAAACGCAAGTTCTACCCAGGCCCAGACTGATCCTAGCCTGACAAAAGCCTAAACTTAAACCCAATTACCTGCCGGACAAAAGCCCAACACAAACCCGACTCCCAGCTCGAACCGAGCCTGATCCTAACCCAACCTAAATCCACCCCAAACCCCATTCCTAGCTGGAAAAAAGCCAGACCTGAACTTGAGTTCTTCCCAATCCTAGCCCAAACCTAGCCTGAGCCTAGCCTGGTCCAGCCTGATAAAAGCCTACCCCAAACTCAAGTCCTAGTCTCACCGGAGCCCAAGCCAAGCGCTATTTCACTCCGTTGGGTGATTTGGTCAACATGAGACATCCCATCAAAAATGCCAACACTGGTTTCTGTCACCTATGCCAAGTCATTAAGCTATCAGCACTTGTTGGAGACACTCACTGTCCTCTTTCAAAAGAGATGCACAATTATTAGTCAACATTGCTCCTCCTACAGCTGGGTACCTTCAAACCACAATTCATTGTCATACTTAAGACCACCTTGGCTACAAAGCCAAGCAGTATTAGTCTTGCAACAAGTAATATCCATCTAACATGTCGCTGCAGCCTACAGGCTGTGTAAGCAAACAAAATAAGAAATGTAGAGCTTCATGTTAAAGAGAGACAAACAGGTATGAAAAAAAGAAAGACGGTTGTAATGCTTATAGATTCCTATCTCACCTCCCTCACCCTCCTACCTGAGTGCAGCTCAACTCGACCGTCCTGCAGAAAAAAACTGCCGGATAGAGAGAAAGTAAAAGTGTACCGTGTTCTCCTTCAGATAGTAAATGGAGGGAAAAGAGAGGAGAGGAGGACGAGTGTTTGGGTAGGAGGGGAGTGATGGATTGACTCTGTGTGTGTGTGTGTGTGTGTGTGTGTGTGTGTGTGTGTGTGTGTGTGTGTCCCTCTTTTTCTTCTGCATGGCTAACTCAAGCCAGACTTCATCTGCTCCCCGGGGGGACGGAGAGGAGGAATCCATCTCTCTCTCGCTCTCTCTCTCTCTCTCTCTTGCTCTCTCTCTCGCTCTTTCGCTCTCTCTCTCTCTCGCTCTCTCTCTCTCTCTCTCTCTATCAACACCTCACCCACTCTTTGTCACTCTATCGTAACTGATGTTACTCCCAGGATACTCTCCCACTTAGACTGGTTATCCTGACATCACTCCTCTCTTACATTATTAAATAATCCATCATTTCATCTCTTCCATCTTTCTTCATCAGTCTGTCCCTTCTTTCCGAAGCTCGTTCTCCTTCTCAAGTCAAAACAAATCAAATTACATTTCACCAGCTTGACAGCAACGAAGTCAAAGTTATCCAGATTGGTATAGAGCATATTATTCCAGACATTTCAGCATCAAAGAGCCCCAGTTTCATCCCATTTCATTTGCGTGTATGACTTTGAATCTATCTAATTTAAGACATGCATGTGTCTTTTCTTCCCAAGTTAACTGTGATTCATAACATGTTTTTCTTTTGCAAGTTAGCAATTCTGGTTTAATATAACTTCAATGTTCTTTAACTCACTCCCAAAAAGGTGTATGCGTGCATATTTATCGATGCATCATCACCTATAACAAACACAGATCCAGTCTTTCGCTGTTCACTTTTTTTTATCTCAGTCATCTTTTCTGTGTCCCGTCTCTCTCTCTCTCTCTCTCTCCTCATTTTCAACAGTTCTCATTTGTCTTTTTCTACAACTAAATGAGGCAACTAATTACATTTCTCATTACTTTCACTTTTGGGGGGTTTCAGTGTACTTTTTGAGTTCTTTTGAGTTTAATACAAAATTTCATAATTAACTCTTTAATCACTTAAATCACATTCCGGCATAAAATTGTACATCTCTTTCATTCAAAAACTACGGTGGCCGACAGGGGCAAACGCCCTGCAACTTAAAAAAACACCTTCATTAATTTGACAACAAATGCGCAGCAAATAAAAAACGATGCAAAAAGAAAAGCACACAAACCCCGAAAACAAATGCAACAAAATAAACGCTGCATCCAGATTACACAACGGAAGTTGTCCAGGCTTCTAAAGGGAGCGCAAATGGAACAGCTTGATTTTCGACCCCACGGGGGAGGTGGGAGAGAGAGAGAGAGAGAAACTGCATAGACTGTAAATATTAAGTCTATGTTTGAGATATGTTTGGTGGGTGTGTCTCGGCTCAGGTCACAGGTGATACTCAATCAGCAGAGACGTCTGTAAACTCGTAATAAAACATTTAAAACTGCATCAGCGTTTAACGTTGACGTTTGTTTAAGCCATATTACATGAGAGGGTTTAATTTCGAGGTCCGAAAGGCGCATTACTGAAGTATAGGCCTCCTCAAGTGTAATATTGTGATTATACAACAACGGTTACCAACAAAATAAGTGATCAATCTGTATTCATATTGTGGAGCAATTCGCTCTTGAAATACAAAAAACAGACAGGATTTCTAGTCCCTCCCTGTTTAGTAAACCAGCCAATTTACCGTGGGATTTATCAAACTGAATAAATCCTGCTCGCACATATAAACACAAAACTGCTTTGCTAACTCCAACATGTTGTAAGTAAGACATCTGATCAAAAAGTTATTGTAGTCATTAGCATGATTGCTGTACTGTTTACTTCACAAACATCACACCAAAGTACAAACACATAGGACGGGAGCTTTTATTTTGAAAAGACAACTTCCGTTGTGTAATCTGGATGCAGCGTTTATTTTGTTGCATTTGTTTTCTGGGTTTGTGTGCTTTTCTTTTTGCATCGTTTTTTATTTGCAGCGCGTTCGTGTATTTGGTTGTGTTGTGTGTATTTGCAGCGCGTTTATGTATTTGGTTGTGTTGTGTGTATTTGCAGCGCGTTTATGTATTTGGTTGTGTTGTGTGTATTTGCAGCGCGTTTATGTATTTGGTTGTGTTGTGTGTATTTGCAGCGCGTTTGCTGAATGCTGCGCATGTGTTGTCAAATTAATGAAGTTGTTTTCTTAATTTGCTTGTGTTTTGTCTATTTGCGTGTGTTTTCTTAAGTTGCAGGGCGTTTGTCCCTGTTGGCCACCGTATAAAACAGACATATTGTACTTATTTTTATAGAAATTTTACACATTTCTTTTCTATGTTTAGTGTTATGCACCAAAACACCAAGGCAAAGTCCTTGTATTTTGAAACTTGCAATAAACCTGATTCTGATTCCTAAATCACATGCACGGTTCAACAATTTTGATCTTCTATAACAGCTCTTGTATCTCTTATAAATATGTTGATTAAGCATGTTGATTCATTTAAATTATATATTATACGATATATTATTGTGAAATGTCCAAAAAACACGTGATCAAAGGGATTGTTCAGATATTTTGAAGTGTGGTTGGGGCTGCAGCCTGACAATTTTGAGAGCGGATTAGGGAGGTTGGAGGTGATGGAGAGAGGGGGAAGTGAAAAGAGAGAGAAGAAGAAATAGGAGAAGGAGGAAGGGACTTTAGTTCAAATAAGTCCTAAAATCCTCTTTCAACTCCAAAGTCTAAGTTATTGGAGCTGGACAAGAAAGGAGACACATCCTCAGCTTCCTCATCCTTATACACTCAGTGGGTTTTTTTTTGCAAAAAGGTCACAAAGTAACAAGGCAAAAATGTAAATGAACAGGAGGAGACTGATCGAAAAAGGATTTACTTTAAGTTTTCAACATCACTGACACATGGGTCGTGAAGAATCGCGTTTTGCAATAAGTAGGAGGCAACTTTTCCCACTCCCAAGTCATGAAAACCAGCTATTCCATTTCCAATCCATCAGCTTTTTTGATGCAACCGCCGCCAATGCTTCCGCCATCTATCCGTTTGGTGACTCCTCAATCGGTGTGACAAAAAAAAACAAGCACTCCCCTCCCCTCCCCTCCTCCAGAAGACACAAAGGGGCGACTGAAGAAAATGAGATCTGACATGTTTAAGTAGAAACAGATGAGTGTAAGAAGGGGAAGGGGGGTGAATTGGAGGGAAAAGGAGGGAGATACGAGTTAACGGGCCTTTATGGCAGCTTCTGTACGTTTTCGGTTCAGACGTGACCAGAGGCGAGGAATAACACATAATGAAGGCTGTTTGTTTTCTTCTCATCAGAAGAAGACAGAACCTGATGGGGAGGAAGGAGAGAGCAGAAGAAAGAAAGTATTTCAAATAAATCCAGCATCTCCTGAAAACAGACATTTGACAAACGTGCATTTTGAATATTTGTATATGAGAATCATTAATTGTTTTCAAATGTTACCTCTAAAGTACCAGCTTTATGGCTGCTTATATAACTAATAAAAATGAAAATTGGGTTTTAAACCTTACATTTGGAGCACAAATACTGTAGTTTAACTATGTATTGCCGTTTCCCCACATTTCTTTCCTTCACTTTTCACTACCAGCAACATTTTCTACACTATTCCATTAGCAGGAAGACATTGTTTACTATAAAACGGTGGTATTTAGCATCTTCTTTCAACTGTAAAACAAAAAGCTTTTGGATGCGTAGGTAGAATAGATGCAGCCAGGTAAAAAAAAAAAAAAGGTTTGAAGGGAGTGTGGAATTAAAAAATCTTCTGAGTTCAGCGCCCCCAAGTGGATGTTACAGAGAGTACAGATTTTAAAACGTAATCCTTTTAAAACCATACAATGTGGGATTTTTTTCCAGTCTTACTTAGAACACACGCACAGTCCTCCCCCGCCACAAATGAACATAACAATTTGATTTATTTTGTTTCTTGTCTAGAAAGAATTGTGCGATTTAAAGGGTGAATGCATTGATTCTTGCTTGTTACTGTGTGCAGCGATCAGGTTAATCTCATGTGGCTTTTTTTTCTACATTTTGATTTGGTATTAACCCTTGTGTTGTCTTCATGTCAACCTTGAAAAAAAATTTTTTCTTCTGCATATTTTCAGCGCTTATGTCTACGTCCCATATTTTCTGATATAAACAAAAATTAAAAACGGGTCAACACAAGGACACACACACACACACACACACACACACACACACACACACACACACACACACAGGGTAACACAAGACAGGTGACACAAGGGCTGGGAAACAGGTGAAACATATTAGGGCTGGGCAGAACAATCAAAAAAGGCGGGAAAACACAAGACAGGAAGTAAAACCAGACAAGACAAGACAGAAAACCAGACTATCAAAACGAAACAGGAAACCAAGTAAAATACAGAACAGAAACACCAAGACTACCAAAATAAGATAAAACACCAAAACCATATAAATGTACTCCACACTGATATCCCTCTTTGTTTTTATCTTACATTTTCACATTTCTCTAAGTTTCTGCCATTGCTACATCATTCTTTTACTCATTTTGTTTCCTTATAATTGCTCTCTATTTGCCTTCCTTCCCCTCTTCCTAGTTTTCTTCCTCCTGTCTTTTCTTATCCCATTTGTTTTCTTTCTAACAGTCCCTCCTTTCCTTCGTTCCGCTTTTTCAAGTATATCTTTTTTAATTCCTTCCTTATATTTGTCCTCCATTTTCACTTTCTTTCCACCTTCATTCTAACAGCTTTTCTTAGTTTTATCATCCTCACTTCCTATTCTTTTTACTTTCAAATTTATTTCCCTTTCCTTCCTTCTCTCGCTCTCTCTCTCTCTCTCTCTCTCTCTCTCTCTCTCTCTCTCTCACAGTCCACTCTCTCTTTCATCATCATCCCCTTCTCTCTGTAAACAATTCTGCTGCCTGCAGGACACAAATACACATTCAGTAAGAAAACTATACACACTTTTGCATGCACAGTCTTGATTCTGTGAGTGGGTTATGATCTTCCAGAGCTTCATCCCAAAGCAGACAATGAAGCCAGAGAGCAGCCAGACTGTGATCCCTAAAAGGAGTGGAAAGAAAGAAGGAAGAGACCGGCTCTCTCAGGGCATCCTCCCTTTCTGTATTAATCTCATTTTTGTCTCTCAGACACTCTGGTTTCTCTCCTTCATATCGCCTGGATTTCCGTTTTGGGGCGACAATTAAAAAGACTTTTTATTGAACCCAGAGAAAAGTCTTGTAACACACTTGTGACAAACCTCTGGTGTCAAGAAATCAAGAAAATCTACAACTCTTTGGGTTTGTCAACGTTTTTCAGACATTTTAAAAATGTCTGTAGAGACTAATTTGTAAAGTAACTAGTAACTAAAGCTGTCAGATGAATGTAGTAGAGTAAAACGTACAATATTTCTCTCTGAAATGTAGCAGAGTAGAAGTAGAAAGTGGCATGAAAAGAAAAGAAGTAAAGTACAAGTACCTCAACATTTGTACTTAAGTACAGTACTTGAGTAAATGTACTTAGCTACATTCCACCACTGATGACCAATCAGATCAGGGCTGCACGATATGAGGAAAATATGCGATAATGTTGTTGAAGATCGCGATATTAGGCTACTTGCGATAAATAAACCGATATTAAAGTACTCAGTTCTGCATTTCTTTTACTTTCAGTATTCTGCTGAAATACAACAGACTGCTTATTGAATTTAAAACAAATTAAAAAGGTAATCATTTCCAACATTATTTTATTGAACAACTTGAACATTGAATTGAATATAAAAGACATGACATGAAAGACAACTAACATAATGTGTCGCAGCCTTTAGCGATGTGTTTATTGCGCCAAGAAATAACGATAAAAAAAATGATATTAATATCATATCACAGATTTTAATGTTTAAAACCGATTGTGCCTGGTGATTGAAAAGTTCTCTTTGCAACAAGACCACCAAAACACATAAACATATACTGTAATGCATAGTTTGCTCTCTAGAGCAATTTCTGATCTGATGTGTGTGTAACTTCCAAAACCGTTGCCAATCACTGTTGAAGAATAAATCGGTTTTGTGATGTGAAAACGCTATGGTTAAAGTTTGGTTAAGGTTCAGGCACAAAAACAGCTTGGTTTGGGCGGCTGTGGCTCAGGTGGTAGAGCGAATGCCTACCAATTGGAAGGTCGGTGGTTCGAGCCCTGGCCCTCCATTCCCATGTCGAAGTGTCCTTGGGCAAGACACAGAACCCAGAATTGCTCCCGATGCCATGCCATCGGAGTGTAAATGTGTGGGAATGTTTATCTGATGAGCAGGTGGCACCTTGTACGGCAGCCTGGGCCACCAGTGTGTGAATGGTTCCTGTACCATTTTAATAAGGCCACTGGTTATCCAGTAATTATTTCAGCGTTGTTTCAAAGAAATCAGTTTGAACATTGGATGGCTTCAAAAACTCACATTGCTTCATGGATACAATCGAGAACGAAACACTTCTTCATATTCTGAGCACTGATTCTAAATTGACTGCTGGGAATGAGTTCCCACCCGAGTTGAATGCGTTCCATATACAGTACAAGTCAGATTTTTCATTGTGGGGATAGCTCTAGCCAGGTTAGCCATTGATAGCAATGCCAGTAGTTAACAACGCATTATGCTGTATTTGTGCATCAAAACAGCGTAGCAACATGACCACAAATAGAAGTTGGACAGGACTGCGTGAATGACTGATTTAGTGAGACACAAATAAGACAGAAGTGCTAATAACTGTGTGTTACTATAGCTTTCACAACTGATGTGATGCACGGGGCATCCATTGTGGATTTCGTAGTTCTGAAAATCCGACTTCTGAGTACAAATGGAATCAGTCAGAACATCAATGAATGAATGTTTCGTCCCTCCTCTATCCCCTCAATGTATGTCTACTGTCTTTTTCTTCTTCTTTCCTTACCATACTTTTACTTTTGTTTGTACCAGTCCACTGTGGGGATTTATGTCATACTGATTGTGTATAATTCTGTTGTTTACTTGCACCTTACTACATAAATATCCTCAGGAAAATAAAACTGCTTTTATTTATTTTGTTTTTTCACCAGTTCTTATAATCAAAACCATAACCCTCGCAGTGTTGCTCTGGAATCAACAAACTCAGTGTAGCCATCTTTGAACTGACACATCCGGATTCTGCATGACAAACCGAAAAAGAGCCTTCTTCAAAGCACAAAGCAGGGGGGGAGAAAGATAGCGAAGGAGAGGAGGGAGAAAAAGATAGCGAAGGAGAGGAGGAAGAAAGGCAGAGAAGGGAGAGTGGTGGAGGAGAAGAGGATTAGAGAGATGGTGAGAAAAAATGTACAACATCTCTCTCTCAACAACTCTCTCTCACTCACACACTCACACACACACACACACACACACACACACACACACACACACACACACACTTCAATAAGGAAGCTGTGGTAAAGTGGCAGGGTAACTCCAACAGCTGGACTCTACTGCAGCCTAGTGGCAATGACAAGAACTGAAACTTTATTGGCACAAAATATTGTATTTTCCTTCTACTAAACCGCAGAATTAGACATATTTGTATTTGCTGTGACTTGTCAATCGTGCCTTATGAGCTGACAGAAAAGTACTACGTTGATGTGAGGCTGTATAGGTATTAATTATATTGTTGTTGTTTTTTGTCCATTTGTGTGATTTTTTTGAGTGTTTGTTTCTGTTGTGGATGGATGTAAGCGCTATAATGGATCTGTTAGATTTGACTACAACAATTTCAAGGACAAGGCCAAAGGGCTGCAGACAGGGAGAAAAATGAAGGCAGGAGATGAAGTGATGGATATAGTTACAGTGAGTGAGAAGCAAAAACCAGGCTGAAAATGAGGGGAAAATAAAAAAAGAGGGGACTAGGAATGAGGGAGGAGAGAAAAAGAAAAAGAAACAAAACAGAGCAAGGATTGCTTTGGTTTTATTTTCTCAGGTGCCGTGCCAACTTTCTAGAAAGCGTTGTAGAGTAAAATCCCCCTAGAGGCTCCATAGCTTCCCACCACTTCCTGATAAAAAAAGTGTTGTTAGACAAAATTCGTGGGGCTCGGCCATTCAGCAACCTGCATTTTGGCCGGTACTGCTTGGCAACTGAATTTAGTTCCAGGAAGTTGCAAAAGAAAGACACTGGAGACTGAAATCAACTTCAAATCTAGTTAAAAATGGAACACAAATGCATGGTACAAACCTTGGTTTCAAGTGTCAAAATCCTGCAATCCTCCCTATCACCTCTGTGCAGAAAGGATGCCACACTTCATGGACTGTAAAAGCACAAGTAGACAGATTTATTCCAAGATTTATTTGACCTGACTCAGTGTTGAAAACCTTGTGGCCCGATTCTAAAGGTTTGGTGACGCCTTAAACATAAAGACAAGCCCCTCTCTCTCTCTCTCTCTCTCTCTCTCTCTCTCTCTCTCTCTCTCTGTTCACACTGCAGCTGGATGAAGAGAGGGGTGACAGACGAGAGAAAGAGAGAGGTGCACTTTAAATCATTTGCATGTGAAATAGACACTGGCACTTAGATCAAAAAACTAGAGCTGGAAGGAGGCACACAAACACACACACAAACACACGCACACACACACACACACACACACAGTCTCGTCAGTGTGTGTGTGTGTGTGTGTGTGTGTGTGTGTAGTGACAGCAGCAGCCCTGTGTGAGCTGAAAAGCATGTGAGGCTGATTACAGAATATTTACTGCTGAGTCTGTCTAGACAGAAAGACGGAGACAGAGTAGAAAAGATAGAATGAAGGAAGGAAGGAAGAATGAGGGAGCAAGAGAGAAGGAAGAAAGAAAGTAGGAAAGAAGGAGGAAGAAGGTGGACTGAATTAATGAAGTAGGAAGTAAAGAATTAAGGAGGGAGGGAAAAAAGAAAATAATAATCAAGAAAAGAGCGGCAGGAAATTAAGGGCATGGGGCGGTGTTCGGTTATTCCTTCCCACATATTGATGTAAATGGGGTGGAATAAATAATAGAAACACCTGTCAGTATAAGACTGAATATTATAACCTTTGTGAAGGTGGACTGTTAGGTAAACATATTTGTTGCTGCAAATGAGTAGTATATAAACAAGATTTCCAGGAGGACACAGGGTCGGTTTTTCCAATGTTTTATAGGGACAGAAGTCATCAACAGTTAAAGCTGCTCTAATCAATATTTCAATTTTTAAATGGATGACACAACTACATGCAAAATCAAATGGATCGCTTCGTACCAATCTAGTTCACTCTCTGTATGAACATGTTGAGATCAATTAAACATAAATGAACAAAAACAGTAAAGGGTTCTGGATATTGCACCTTGACGTCGGAGGAGAGTTTGTGCCAAAGTTGCTGGAGAGAAAACTGCAACGTCAGGCAGCGCACATAAACAACAGACAAGTCAGTCATTGTCAATACAGATTGGTAGTATTAGTCACACACACACACACACACACACACACACATTCATCATATGCTTTAAAAATGTATTTCAACATTTCAAAACAGGAAGTGAATGTGATGTAATATTTTTTGTACACGCACACACACATCTTTAACATTGCAACGCCCACTTTAAATCTACACTGGTGGCCTGAAGCAGATAATATGAACAAACACACACACACACACACACACACACACACACACACACACACACACACACACACACACACACACAGGCTAATAGAGAGGCTGATGAATGATGCATTCCTTCACAGAGGGCATCACACAGTAACACTCTTTCATTTTCATCCACCCACTCACAATTCATCTCTCTCACTCTCTTCTTTCTTTTTTATCTTCTACTTTCTTTCTTATTCAACTTTCCTCCGATCTTCCCCTCTTTCTCTTCCTCTCATCCTTTACACTCCTCTTTTTGGTATTTGCTTTTCCTCTCTTATACTTTAACCTTCTTTCCATCCATCTCTCTTCTCTTATTCTTGTTGTTTCTATAACATTTTTCACTTTCTTTCACTCCTCTATTAAATCTAATTATTTTGTTATTTCCAGGGTTTCTCTGGCCTCTTTTCTTCTAATTTTTCTCTCGATAATCTTTTCTTGTTTTCTCATTTTTATGAATTTGATCCTAATCTCTTAACGTTATAGGAGCACAGGAAAGATTTACATGTGCACATATTGCCAAAGCATAATTAACATTAAAGGGAAAGTTTGACATTCAGGGAAATGCTGAGAGTTAGACTAGAAAATTAATATCACACTGTGTGTGGTAAGTAAGGAGCAAGAGCCAGCAGGCTATTAGCTTAGCTTAGCATAAAGGCTACAAGCAGAGGGGAACAGCTAGCCTGGCTCTATGCGGTTGAGACAGACTTTGGCTTTGCAGAACACTGCAGACTTGTGACGGTCGTGCAGACCCGAAAGTGTCTGCATGTGTAATGGAACTGTGTATCTGGTGCTTTGTACAGTAACATTAGTTGATGAGTTTATGTGTTGGAGCAGAAATGATGTTTGAAGGCATCTGGCGATATTTTCTCTCGGCTGTTTTAGCCGCGCTGCGGCCGCTGCTCGTGCCCAGGCATGTACTTTTGGAAGTCTATCAGTAACGTTAACATACAGTGTGTGTGTGTGTGTGTGTGTGTGTGTGTGTGTGTGTGTGTGTGTGTGTGTGTTGCGGGACAGCTCCGTGTCTATGTTTGTGCAACCTTTCAGCGCACAGCTCATCTAAATATTCATGACTTCATTTTAAAGCCAATTCACAGTGTTGCATTAGGGAGCATAGAACAGCACCCAGGCCATTTTCAGCCCAACCAATGTTGCATACCCTATTAGGAGACCTTAACGAACAGTGTGAAATACCCTATATAATCATTCAATCACCCCTTTAAGGCATCTCTCCAGTTTTCTCTTCATTTTCTCACACCTCTCTTGCTTCTTCTATGTTCCATTAATTCACTGTTTTTCTGTCTTTTGCCTTTCATATATCCTCTGTTTGCCCTCTGTCCTCTCTCTAGTCTGTTGATCACAAACTGGTTTCTGTCATCGCTCGACAATCTGCAGAATGAGACAGAGCGGGGGGGTGAGTGAAACAAGAGGAAAATAGCGGAAAAAGACAGAAAGTTGTGACAGTGGAGGACGAGCACAAGGAGAGTGACAAATCTGACAGCTGAAGGGAAAAAGAAGCACTGTCGGGGGAAAAGAAATATCTGCCTGAAGGACAGAAGAGGAAATTTCACTGTAAATCAGACGCAGCAGAAGCATCTGCAGCAAAACAAGCTTGCACAAAATAATCTGCTCTGACGTAAACACAAATTATTCAATTAAGACACACTTCCTCTCCCAGACAGGCTTCTGTAAACAACCACAGGATCCAGTGAACAAGGAGAAGATAATGATGTGATAGGATGATGCTTCCAGGAATCTATTATATTATCTATATTATCTGTTCTATTTGAGTCCAAAAAAAAGAATTCTAAACATTTGGGTAAAACATTCATGGTCATATGCCTCTTTCTTCTCTCCATCTGCTGTGAGGTTTATGGTTTTACGGCTGAATAAACTTATGTTTGTGTCAGAACCAATTTAGCGGATGAACCCGTCCAAATCAGCGCTAATTGGAGGCTGTGTTTGAGTGTGTGTGTGTGTGTGTGTGTGTGTGTGTGTGTGTGTGTGTGTGTGTGTGTGTGTTTTTGAGTGTGAAGTCAGTGAGACCCAGGAGGTGCAGTTTTCCCACTGCTGTCATGACAGCAGTGTCATGAAGTCATGAAGAGGTACTTTAATGAGTGGGAGAGAAACTTGAGAAAGTCCTATATGCTGGTACATGCATAGGTGCAAATTACTTATCTTCAAAAGACTTTCAGTAGCTTTTATTTCATTGTTTGGGCTCATCAGAGGAGTAATATGTGACTCTGTGATACCACAATACTCTGCCAGAACTCTAATGTCAGCCGAGTTTCCTTCTACTCCACTGCCTCCAGCTCCAGAATCCCCAGGAAGAGAGAGTGAGTGAGTGAGTGAGTGAGTGTGTAGCCATTCTAAAGTGCCTTAAACCTGCATTCTATCTAATTTCCAGCAGGGGGCAACACCACTGGCTCCTAACAGAAGTCTGTTACTATAGAAGTCTATATCTCAGTAAATTCATTTAGTAAATTATGGTCCCATTTATTTTAAAATAGACAGTAAAGCAGGGGATGCTCTAAGGCGTGGCTACATTCCGGCCTGTCAATCATGATTTATAGTCTATAGGCGAACAGGGCAGTCAGACTTCCTTTATCTAGCTTGTCAGGCTTTCACACCAGAAATGACACAGCAAATATTTTGCAGAAGCTGCAATGCAAATCACAATAATATCCACTGAACAAAATTATAAAGGCAACACTTTTGTTTTTGCCCCCATTTTTTATGAGCTAAACTCAAAGATCTAGACTTTTTCTATGTACACAAAATAACTATTTCTCTCAAATATTGTTCACAATATCTGTCTAAATCTGTGTTAGTGAGCACTTCTCCTTTGCCAAGAAAATCCATCCACCTCACAGGTGTGGCATATCAAGATGCTGATTAGACAGCAGGATTATTGCACACGTGTGCCTTAGGCTGGTCACAATAAAAGGCCACTCTAAAATGTGCAGTTTTACTGTATTGGGAGGGTCCGAAAACCAGTCAGTAAAAAAAAGACAAAAAATGTGCAGTTTTATCACACAGCACAATGCCAAAGATGTCGCAAGTTTTGAGGGAGCGTGCAATTGGCATGCTGACTGCAGCAATGTCCACCAGAGCTGTTGCCCGTGAACTGAATGTTCATTTCTCTACCATAAGCCGTCTCCAAAGGCGTTTCAGAGAACATGGCAGTACATCCAACCGGCCTCACAACCGCAGACCACGTGTAACCACACCAGCCCAGGACCTCAATATCCAGCATCTTCACATCATCACAGCATCTTGAGTGGGCAAATGCTCGCTTTCGATGGCATCTGGCACTTTGGAGAGGTGTTCTCTTCACGGATGAATCCCGGTTTACACTGTACAGGGCAGATGGCAGACAGCGTGTATGGCTTCATGTGGGTGAGAGGTTTGCTGATGTCAACGTTGTGGATCAAGTGACCCTATGGTGGCGGTGGGGTTATGGTATGGGCAGGCGTATGTTATGGACAACGAACACAGGTGCATTTTATGGATGGCATTTTGAATGCAGAGATACCGTGACGAGATCCTGAGGCCCATTGTTGTGCCATTCATCCACGACCATCACCTCATGTTGCAGCATGATAATGCACGACCCCATGTTGCAAGGATCTGTACACAATTCTTAGAAGCTGAAAACATCCCAGTTCTTACATGGCCAGCATACTCACTGGACATGTCACCCATTGAGCATGTTTGGGATGCTCTGGATTTTTTTCAGCAAAGGAGAAATGCTCACACAGATTTAGACAGATTTGTGAACAATATTTGAGATGAATTGTTCCTTTGTGTACATAGAAAAAGTCTTAGATCTTTGAGTTCAGTTCATAAAGAATGGGGGCAAAAACAAAAGTGTTTTGTTGAGTGTATATAGATTTATTTACTATGCTTAGCAGCTAAATCAGACAAATACAGGCTGCTTTTTTTGTATATTTGATTTTTCCTCTTTTGCATGCTGGTTCAGATACAAGTTCAATACCACAATATATCACCAAAAGTCCAGTAGGCCTAGTTCACAACAGCTACCTAATTTATTGTGCAAAATCAGTTCTTCTCTGATAAACGTGACTTACTGAATTCAAATTTCTACACTGCCATAAAAAACTTGACCTCCAACTTGGCCTTACAAAAGCACAATGACGCGAAATCCTGACAACATGTTGCATCCCTCTTCATTCAGGCTCTCCAACAACAGAGTTTTTAGAAGACACGGACAAATAAGCTCATTTAAAGGTTTCCGGGCACATTTAAATGTCAGCCTGTCAGACAGTTCTTATGGGAGCTGTTCCAGTCACGCACACAAAAGATCCAACAGGAACACAGATGGAGAGCTGATGAGTCTGCCACATCTCCCTTTGGTTCGTTTTTTAAATCTTTCAGGAAATTTCCTTCAGGAGAACAAACATTTTGAGGTACATTATAAACTCGTAGCAGTATGTCTGAGTGTCCTGCCATGTGAGCAGGGTTGAACAGCAGACTGTCCTTTAGCCTGAGGCTGGTTGGCACGAACAAACACCAGCTTGTTGTATTTCCCTTTCACACAGCAGAGAGCACAGAGTAGGACTTTATGTCCCCAGAAAATGTCAAGGTTAAAAATATATAAATTTAGTTTTAATAGAGATTCACTGATTTCCTTAATCTATGAAGTACAACTCCTTCATTTAAACAACTAATGTTTTGATTTAAGTGCTACAGAAAGTGACTTTACATCAAATTAAAGCTATAATGAGCTAAATCAGGAAATCAAGACAGCAGTAGCAACAAGTGATATGAAAAAATGACTCTCCCCTAACCTGACGCGCCAGATGGTTTGTTGTGACAGAACCATCTGAGGAGCCGTCATTGGAAACTGTTTGGGAAAGGGCAGGCACTTTCAAAAAAATACCTGGCAGGTGATTGGATGAAACATCTGTTTATCACGTCTGCCGTTGTTGTTTTGAACGCACAGTCGCGGCCGTCACACACACCTAAACCGCGGCCGTAGCTGCCAGTAGCTCCTCACCAGACACTGATTGGTGCGGTAAGCGGTTAGCTCAGACACAAACACATTAGGTTGGAGGCTGACACGATGTGGTTTTTCGTGATATGTGATCCCGCGATTCTCCTGTGATCTTGTGATAGCGCGAGAATTCAGCTGCCGTGCAAGGTAAGCTCTCCCCACCCAATGCTCCAAAACTAGCCTTTTAAACTGTGATAATGCCGGTTTGACTTTAGTTCAAAATCTTAGTAAAAGACAGTCATGATGTGATACATCCGTTGCACTGTTGAGGTTATAAACGACTAGTGCTTTTACAGACCTAGTTTTGTACTAAACGTAGAGTAACAGTTTGACCCAACAAACTGAACTAACTACTGAAATGAAGACATAATGGCCGTATGAACAGTGAGGCGTGTATTTTCCAACAAGTCCTCCAAACCATACGACGATATAGGTCTTTCATATACTGTACGTACCTTCTAATACGATAAATAGGAGCGTTTCATAAATTAGTGCCCCTAGTTGTGGCAGGGAATACGATGCACCAGAGCGTTTTCCGTCCTTATATTTAGATCTAAACCCAAGAACGTAACGGTCTAAGTTTTAACATGTTGGTTTGGTTAGGTTTAGGCACAAAAACTACTTAGTTAAGTTTAGAAAACGATTGTGGTTTGGGCTAAGATCAGTGTGTAACGAAACAGTGAATGTAAACTCCACAGGGAATCTTTAAAATGATAAGTTAATGAAACAAAAGAAGAAAAATGAGGATCGCTGAAAAACCAGACATTATCAATGCATCGCTGCCAGGTCATATCTGCTTGCATACTGTAGCTTTAATTAAATTTCCTGCATCCGAGCAGCCAGGGACATTCTGTGTGTCACATACAACAAACCACCAGCAAAAAAAGACGTATGATGCACCAAACGGCTAAATAACAAGAGCAACAGATGTTTGATAGCAAAATGATTCAAACCAGCATCTGTGTGTGTGTGTGTGTGTGTGTGTGTGTGTGTGTGTGTGTGTGTGTGTGTTGTGTGTGATCGCTGTGGGCTGCCGAGATCAGCAGAGGCTCGGTGTTTGGGTTATGTGTCCACAAAGATTTGTTCACATTTTGAACACGAGTCCTCAGCTGCCTTTAAGCTCATTTGTTTGGAATGAGTCAAGCATCCAAATATGAAAGACATCTGTTTATCTTGGCTTCACGTGCAAAGTATACAGTATTACAGGTCTTGCAGGATTTTGTTGCATCATTACATCTTTGAGTTAATCTTCTGACTCACAAAGTTTATCCAAGGAAGGTAGTTCTGAGGTACAGCTGTATCCCATTATTAACGCAACAGACTTTTACAGATTTTTTTTAAGCAGAAAAAAACAGATAAATAATTTGTGCTGTCCATTAGAACCGATTATGTTATTTATCTTGGCTGAGCACTATACCACTAACACATATAAACACGTTACTGTCCTAATATCCAATTTTGTGGAAGTTTCAGACCACAGAAACGTCTACAGAACCACAAATCCAGTTGCAGGCCACTGTTACTGTTTATCTGACACAGACCCTCCCTCTTGCTTTTTATCTAAATATCTGGTGATATTTTGTGTGGCATATTCGACGAGAAAGCTTTATCAGCTGTGAGCTCCAAAGTATCATCCAGCTGTCTCGCTACGAGTAAACCACCGAAAAATATTGATTTATTCAGACAAATGTGTAATAAATGAGCAGCAGGGCAGCACCCATGTGTGAATGTGTGTCAAGATACTTGTTGCATTTTATGTTGTATTTATTATGGTTGTTGGAGCCATCTCAATTGTGACCAGTGTGGGACGCTTTGGGTAGCCAGGTGTGGACTAGTTGGCACAGGTTTGTGGCGCAAAGCAAGGTCTATGGTTTTTGACCTGTAGATTAGCTAGTGTGTTTTATTTCGAGAGATGTACTTACTTTAGTTTGAATGTAAAAATAAACAAATTGACATATCCAACTTTAGGCTTTTGGACAATTATTTGGTGACAACAAAGGATCCAAAGAGCCTTGGAAGCACGCCATCTACACCGGAGAAACGTGTACATAACTGACCTAAACAAATGTGCGTCAACAATGGTAAATACATGAATGATCAGTGGATTGCTTTATGGCACAAAGCAGGAAGATGTTAGCCTAGAAATCTAGACGCACCCTAGCGGCAGCAAATTTAATTTGCAGCCAGGGGGGTCTAGGCACTCTCCGTTGGCTTGCGAGCTGGAAAAACCAAACTCTGGTCAGGCCAATCACATCGTGTATAGAGTCGGTGGGCGGGCTTATGGCTGCTGCTGCTGGGAACAGCGGTCTTCTGGAAGACTTGGAGTTAAGTTTTTCTTTGAGAAAAGAACAAAGAACGGCACTGAAATCATTCTTAAAAAAGGAAAATGTGTTCGGAGTTTTGCCGAATCAACTAGCTTCGCTACCTTCTTCGTTCCTCGTCCTGGTTGTAGTGCTATCCTATTGCGTGCAGAGGGAATTTGAAAGACAACCGTTTATCCCGCCCCTCGGATTGAGCCCTGTCAATGTTGAGTTCCCAGACCCAACATCTTGATGTGGGTCTGGCTTGTCAGACTAGGAAGATGTTGCAGTTTCAGCATGTAATTATTCACAGGCATCAACATCTCAGACATGATTTACTGCACACTAAACAGCAGACAGTCACCAATAAGCTGGTGAAGAAAATTTAACATCTTGCAAGCTTAAAAGGGATAGTTCAGATTTTGTTTTTATTGTTTGAGGTACTTTTCTATAGTCAGTGTATTAGCTAGTAGATGGCAGTCGGCACGCCCCCAGTTTGGAGAAGCAGGCAGGAGTACCGTCATAGAAGCTAAGCAACGTACTGCTGTGGACGGGGGCAGCAGCTAAATATATTTTAGACATCTAAAAGAAATCTATATCAGTTTAAGTGTACGCTATATTTAGAATATTTTCAATATTTTACCTTGCCATCAGACAGCCCTTTATGACGGGGAACTGAAGCCGTTATTTATGCTCTCTTAAGCCACCAGACTCCTTTGACAAAAACAGTAATTTTACCTCGCAGAACACAGGCGTTGCTGCTCTACTGCTGCCTCGACCGGTTTGTTTGTTTGTGTACAGTACTTCAGTAAATGTACTTACTGTAGTTACGTTCCATCACTGTAAATTACAGCCTTAAATTTACAAAATGATGATTTAAGTCTACAGTTCTACATCTAAAACCGATACACATCCTGTCTTTAAAAATGTAGAAGAAAAGCATGAAAACATTTTCTATTTGTCGGGACTGCAGGTTTTTTCCTTAAGGGTCCACACACACACACACACACACACACACACACACACACACAGCAGACAACATATTGATACACTACTACAACTGCACATCTAGTAACTTGCCATTTGAAGTGACGAGACAAATCAAGAAAAGGCACAGAAAACAAACCTACCTTTAAAGAACTGCACTCTGAAGGAGGTGTCTGAGCTCTTCTCTTCATCCTCATCAGCTCCCGTCCTCCCTTGCGCTGACGACCGCCTCCTTTTCCAACGCATCCCTCCTTTACTTCTATATATCTGTCTATCTATCTGCTACTCTGTTACTTTGATTACACACTCTCCTCCTTTCTGTCTATCTGTCCACTTGTTCGTCCTACTGCTTCACTCCCGTTCTCCTCCTCCTTACTCCTGATGTGACTCTCTCTCTCTCTCTCTCTCTCTCTCTCTCCTTTGATTACATTTCCTCTCTCTCTCACTGCCTCACTCTCTCACAAGGTCTCTTTCTAGCAACAGAACTTGCAACAGTGACAGTTCACATGATAACCCAAACCTCTGTGCGTGTGCGCATGTGTGCTTGTGCGCGAGCGATCTTTCCACATGTAATTTCAAATGTCACATCAATGTCCGCATGTTATGTTTGTGTGTATTTTGTGCAGCATTATTCTGCTGTATAGGAATATAGTTTTGTGTGTGTGTGTGTGTGTGTGTGTGTGTGTGTGTGTGTGTGTGTTGCACCTCTCTCGCTCGCCATGCTGCAGTCAGTTCTGCTGCGTCAGCCCTGCCCACACACACACACACACACACACACACACTCCAGCAGAGACGAATATGCACACGAAAAAGAGGCAACCGACAAAGCAACAGATGCTAAACACAAACACACCTGCGTGCACTGCAACACAAACATCATTGATTTTTATGTTGCATAAAGTAAATTCAGCATTTCTTTTAACTCCTGTTATCGATAGCTTTTTTCTTATACTTTAATCTTACATAGCAAGTTCTAGTCCTGCCTGATGTGTGATGTGTAATATAGTATTGTATCAAAGTTTAAAATTATGGTATTACGACAACCCAGAGCAGCAGCAGACATGGCAATGAAGCAGCGATGACACAGTTAAAGTCCTAATATGTATAATATATAATATAATATATAAGTTTAAGATTGAAAAGTAAACAAATGATATTTCCTGAAGACAGGAAAGGGGAGAGAGAGAGGGAATGACATGCAGCAAGGGCCGTGGGTCAGATTCGAACTCCGGGCCGCTGCGGTAAGGACCGAGCCTTAGTATATGGGTAAATTCAAACTCCAGTAGTAGCATTAAGAAGACGCCAGAATGTGTCAACTGACTAATCGGTCTGCAAATGAGCATTTAATGTGGAAATAACAAAAGGGATGGTGTCAGTTAGTCTCCTTTTAAGTTTTGAAAATGTGTCTGGTTAACTACCAACATTATAAAAAAGTGCTTGTGTCCAGGGGTTAAAGGTAAATTGCACTATAACCTGAGAACCAGTGTAGCACATTTAAATGGAATTCACGTGAAAGTTTGACCCAAATAAATCAGAAGCATTTCAGTTGCAGAGTGAGAGTTGTTGACACTCAGGCAGGAGAGTCTGCAGTGTAATTGAAACAAGTAAATAAGCCGTGTGAGTGTGCGGCAGGGCAGAGTGCCTGCTTCACACAGGGCACTAATGAACTCAGAGGGCACGTAGCGGACACACACACACACACACACACACACACACGCACACACACGCACACACACGCACACACACGCACACACGCACACACGCACACACACACCAGGGTGCCCAGGTCCAGAGGGGACTAAAGAAACTCTTGACTCTTTGTCAAACGCTGCTTTTTTTAAAAACATTTATAATTATTATTTTTTAATCACAAAGCCTGTGTTTGATTGTGCAGAATATTTCTCTCTTGACGCAGGACAAAATCTGTGGATTGTCCCACAAAAATCAGGATGTCAGGTCACCCTCGTCTGGTTCCAGACCTTTGTAATCACTGCACACACGTCCAATTTCTACGGCCACGGCTGTCACCGGCGCCGATGCATAAAAACTTTTGCGGAAGTGTTGTGAGCAAGATTGTAAATTATCTTATTATATACAAAAAAAAAAAAACATTAGCCATAACAAAACTACAACTATACAAACTATTTTCTGTCAATCCCTTTCAGTGCTTGCTTGAACAGATAATGAAGTGGTTGCAGAAATAACAGCTCATAAATCGTCATATTTATACAACTGTCATGATAACTGGTAACAAGTTTACACAATGACTGTAAATGACTTAGACCGGGCAGAAACAAAACAAAACAACACCCACAACCATTCAGAATTTGTTGAACATTGACACAACATCAGGCTGAATAATGAAGAAAAATGGCGAATCATGAAGCATTAAGCATTAAGCATGACTCATAATGACACCAAACAACACAACAAAACAGGGTGTTAATACAAGACATAGCAGGTCTGTGAGTTGTTTGTCGTCACACACTGTTTATTCACACCACGTCCAAACCGCAGAGCCTCACGGCTGCCAGGTAGTGGGTTGGTAGCAGGAGTCACACACACACACACACACACACACACACACACACACACACACACACACACACACCAGGGTGCCCAAGTCCATGTGTTCGGTGTCAGAACTGTGTTCTCTCCTCTACTAACGCTCGCCGGCCCAGCCTCCTCGCCACAACACCCTGCCAATAAATACTTTACAGCGATGAAAACAACTGGGCCTCATTATTTTATAAATTTGGAGCTCAGTCAGAGGATGTCACTGTTCAGCTCAAAGGCAGTGAACATGCAGACGTCCAGTGCTCAAATAAGTTACTGTTCAGGTGTTTATTTTATTTTTTATCTGTAAATTAAACATCACCTTTTTAGTTTGCAGTTTAGTTTTTTCTTGCTTTCATAAAATTGTCATATATAGGCAGTGGTGGAATGTAACTAAGTGCATTTACTACACAAGTACAGTTCTGAGGTGCTTGTACTTTACTCCACTGCATCTTAGAAGCTTACACCTCTACATTTATTTTTACAGTTTTAGTTACTTTGCAGATTCAAATTACTATTACAAAATTTAAGTCAACAAATAAATGATGACGTCCCTAGGGAGGTGTTCCAGGCACGTCCAGCTGGGAGGAGGCCGCGGGGGAAGACCCAGAACTAGGTGGAGGGATTACATCTCCAACCTGGCCTGGGAACGCCTCGGGATCCCCCAGTCTGAGCTGGTTAATGTGGCTCGGGAAAGAGAAGTTTGGGGTCCCCTGCTGGAGCTGCTCCCCCCGCGACCCAACCCCGGATAAACGGTTGAAGATGGATGGATGGAAATTATGATGTATTATTATGGATTAAGCTTCCAGGCAGTACATGAAGCAGTTAAAATTAGGTCCACCTGCGTACACAATAACGCATCACTAATTATAATGCTAAATTATTCTTCCCAATGTTAACTTTGAGGAACAAAAGTCCTCTCAACCGCTAAACATTTTAAGTTTTATTAGTTGCAATTTATGTATGAATATATGATAATATGTATGAATATTACAATTATTGCAGTATCCGGTTTTCTTTGACGGAATTGTCTCCTTTAGTTTGGGTCCTTTCCTACCATGCTGGTAATGGTAGCACACTTGAAAACAAGCACACACACACACACACACACACACACACACACACACACACACACACACACACACACATACACACACAAACACACACAAACACACACTACAATCCCTCTCTCTTATTTCTGCATGTAAACCAGTTAACTCCCTCCACAATGAAGTTATAGCCCCCTTTTCGTCTCTCTATTTCAAGCCCAACACACACACACACACACACACACACACATCTCAGTCGGTCATCTGGAAGTGATCGCCTCCACCATTACAGCATGCCTTGGCCGACGTTAAGCGTGTTGGTGTTGACAGCCAGCCTTTTGTCCATTACAGCCCTGAGAGAAAAGCTCTGCACAGAAACACATTGATAAAACCTGCTCGTACTGCGAACACACGCACACATGATGCAGTCTGTTAACTCACTAATGCCCACAACGAGCTGTCACAAACACACACACACAAACAAACTCACACACACGCACACAAACACACACACACTGAAAGATTTTAGGTGTACAATAGATGTGGGTCACCTAAAGCATTGTTCACACAACCACAAATTATGGCTTGTAAAGAGAAAATAAATGGTTGTTTGACCAATGCTGACTGGTGATGACTGGTGTTTTGGGGGGATACGGTGACGTTGATCAAACTTAGTCTAATGCCGGGTTCAGACTGCACAATATTTTTGTTTGTTACAATAGTCACTGTGTCAGATGAGGCGATTATAGAGTCTTAAATTATTGCTGTAACTCGGCAGAGACATGACAGAATACACGTTGGTCCCCGACCAATCAAAGCTTGCCGTCTTCCCCGACTTGCGTGATGTCATCGACGACATGGAGCTAGGGATTGACTTCCCTTCCAGGAACAAAAATGTGTAAACAAACAATGGTGTCCAAAGCAGTGTGTACGATACTGGCTGTCTGGTGTTCAGAAAATCCTTAAAAAAAAAAGGAAAGAAAAAACGACCCGTTCATGGGTCGCACAAAGAGGAGAATACCAATGTCTTAAGCTTGTAGTGAAACCTAAATGTAGCTAGCTAGCAACTCAAGGTAATATTTCACAAAGCAGACTGTAAAAGCCGATGCTAACGTTAGCTATTTCATTGTGATATTGATTCTACGCTCTGTTCTCCTATTGGTCAGCGTCACGTCTTTCTGTTGGGACATCGACACATACACAAACACATGAATACTATCACTATATCTTCCTCTGTGTGTGTGTGTGTGTGTGTGTGTGTGTGTGTGTGTGTGTGTGTGTGTGTGTGTGTGTGTGTGTGTAGTCTGACTTGTTGTGTTTACATATTGCTGCCATCATGGACTCATGAGCATCTGCTCTTTGAACAATGTGCCTCCATTGAGACACATTCTTGCTACACACACACCAAAATGTTAACACTGTCTGGATCCTCAGACCCCCTTTTCTCTCCCTCTTCTTCTGTGATAAGAATTTGCTCTGTAGGAGATATTTAAACTGTCCTCATGTTAGCACTACAGCGAGAGATGAACAATGTGTGTGTGTACAGCAGAGAACGAGACGGTGAAAAACACAGAGAAGTAGAAGTCTTGTGAGCATGATAGACGACAAATCTACACATAAAAATACTTGCAGAGGAGAGAGAGCTGTTCTTGCACATGACCTGTATTTACACACACACACACACACACACACACACACACACACACACAGGGCCTCTTCCTGTATTATATCACTGCTCTTACTCAATCTGCTGGACTTCTGTGGTATTCGTTATTTTTCACGGTGTGGAGAAATCGTAAGATTTTGGGATCTGTCTATCAATCTTTCTCTCCTTTCTGCTGCTGCAGAAAAAAGATTCAGATTAAGTGAAATTTTGAATGCAGGACTTTTACTTGTAATGGAGTATGTATAAATTGTAGTCAAATTACTTTCCCACAAGTTAAAGTAATATTACTTTTTTGATATTATTAATTGATATTTTTTGGCCACTTCGGGGCAGCAGGACAAGCTTTAAACATTATTAACATTAACACAACTAGCAGACATGGAACAACATTAGCATTCATTTGTCGTTTTATTTGTGTCCAACTGGAGAATGTAAGTCCAATATTTACTCTCCTTTTACTGTAGCTCTGTTTTTGGTCTCCACCAACTCCTAAAGGGAAATATCTGGCATTTTGCTATGTTTTTGTGTCTAAGTGACTGATGGGAACAACACTTTTTGATATTGGTCCAGTATTAAGCAAGATTGCTGCAGTCGACAGCAGCGAAACAAGCAACAATGTAAGTTAATAGGGCAATTGTCCAGCTTGTATTTACCTTCACAAAAGTTCTTGTTTTTCCATTGACAGGCTCAGATTAATATTCTAAGTGTCTGACAACATTATGGAAAGGATTCCTTCAGAGGTAGACCGTTAAAACCTTTTTGAGACCTTTCTGTTTAACCAAAAACAGCTCTGAAGTCGCTAGCACAAAACCCACCAGACCCCATTTAAAAAAGTAATACTTTTAGTGTGTATAGAGCCAACATATTTTCACATGTAAAATATGGTAAACTATGTGTTTATTTCAACCATAACTAGAGTTGTGATGGTTGGAAAAGTAGAAAGATGACCCAAAACGGCATTTCATAGTTTTATTTAGTTTCTGTCGACTTTGAATGAAGTGTATTTTACGATGCTAAAATTACTGTTTATTTACATGGAGTCTGGGGGGTTTAGCGAACGCAATTTCGCGGATGTTTTTATGTTTTAAAAAAGGATCTTACTCTTCAACAAAAAGGTCGACCTCCTCAGAAATCCTTTCCATAATGTTGTCAAACACTTAGAATATGTATCTGAGCCTGTCAATGACAAAACAAGCACTTTTGTCCAGGTTGAAAAAAACGGTAGTTACCCTTTAATGCTTCACTATGTTTACTAGCTAGTCTCTAACTGTGTTTGTCTGCTGTTTGCTTCTGAGCCGGTCGTTTACAGTGGGTTTATAGAGATTTTTTTCTGCCGCTGTGGCTAAAAACGACGCTATGAGAGCAGTGAGAGTGAACCAAAACAGTCAAGTTGCTGGTCAGACAGCTTTACAATGAGCTGAAAGTCACTTTAAAGCTCCGTAGAGCTGATAATTCTCTGTAGTTTCATCATTACGAGTGACACTGTTCACAGTTAAAAATACATGCACGCTGATTTCCAATTAAATCAAAATCACAAACATTTCTTAGTTTACTTCAGGTTCTCACAAACTTTTGCTAACCACTGTCAAGTTCTGAGACTTTTCTTTGCACAAGAAGTGACAGACTGAAAATTCAAACTGTTCAAATTACATAACTGCATGTTATTCAGCTGTCAATCTCTCCTCCTTTTGATCTTCCCATCCTTTCTCCAATCTCCTCCTCTTTTCTGTCAATCCTCCTCCTTCCTCTTTGCTCCTTCTCTAACTCATGTGCTCTTTTTCATCTCTTCTTTTACAATTTATCATTCCTCCTCCAAATGTTTTACTACTTTCCTTCCCTCTCTTTGCTCTATAATAATTCCCAGTCTGAGAGAGAGAGCTTTTCACATTCCTGTTCATACTGTACATTTACAAGCTCAGCAAAGTGTGTGTGTGTGTGTGTGTGTGTGTGTGTGTGTGTGTGTGTGTGTGTGTGTGTGTGTGTGTGTGTCTCAACTCGTTTCACGCCAGACAAATTGGTGCTGAGAAAAACATGAAGTTCACAGCAGGACAGCAAGAGACACTGGGAGACAACACACACACACACACACACACACACACACACACACACACACAAAGGACACGTTGGTAATTGGTTGTATTTCACGGAGACCTACAACAGAACACTCACTGTGGGTGCCATGGTAACCTGTCTAACCAAAAACATTGCAGTGGGAGGGGAACTATAGAATAATAAAAATGGTATCCCTTTGGCTGTAGGAATGCTAGAAAGTGTCTGCGCATGCGTGTGTGTGTGTGTGTGTGTGGGTGTGTGTGTGTGTGTGTGTGTGTGTGTGTGTAATGAACTGGGGCTCTTTGCCAAGACAGGAAGTTGTTAGTCAGTCATACTCTGTTACCTGAATCTACAACTCACTTTAGTTTTCTGAAGAACAACAGGACTTTCTCTCTTTTTTGTTCTGGTCATTTTCCTCAATTACACACACACACACACACACACACACTTTCACGTTTTCCCAAAAAGCAGTGAAAACACTTGGAGCTCCAACAGAAACAAACGTAGAACATCTACTATGATTTCTCACTGACCTTGAAAACACACACACACACACACACACACGCACACACACACACACACACACACACACAGATGGTGATCTATTTTACTGACCTTCTGAGAATTACCACTGAATCATACAACTACGACTGTTTGCTTCTCTGCAGTTCATTCTGACAGTTTAAGCACTATGCCATTTTCAAATGTTTTCATATTTTGACTGACAAACATCAATTTACACTACACCTATACTCCTAAACAATATTACACTTATGCTATACATATTTCTAAATAAGTTAATCTCATAGTCCTACAACCAAGCAGTCAAGAACAGAGCACCCAAAGGATTCACAAAAAGTTAAAACATATTTAGTTCAATGGGCTTCCGCTGCTTTTACGACCAGTACAGGAAGTTGCATCGTTATCCAAACTTGGTAGTGATTTATCGGGCAACTGGGCAATATGGAGGAGCAGAATGTAAGTGAACATAGAGGGAAAATATCTATTCCTGGTTCAAATCTCTTCAGCATGAACGGAGAAATACTGAACATCCAAAAGAAGGGAACATCTTTTACAGCCTCCTTGTTTTAATTGTTTAAATGAATAACACTTGTTTTCTTTTTACTTTTCAGATGAGATTTACTTCTGGGGATTTGGCAGCTCTGAGTATTGAATTGAACTAAAAACCTAAATCATATTATTAAAAAAAATTAAAGTCTTTTTTTCAGCAGCATGCTGGAGCGATGGCGTGATGCTGCTGCTGACGTGTGAGTCACTGCCTGTAGGAAGAGAGATGTTGGGGGAGGAGGAGGAGAAGAAGAAGTGAATATTTTGACACTGAAAAGTTGTTGAATGCATGTCCTGAGTGTGCAATAAAAACCAGTGTGATTATAAAACATCTCCTTAAATGACAGCTAAGATGTCCAAAGTCATCCATTGCCACTGAATGCATCGTTTTGTCGGGTCAGAACCTGAATGTGTCTCTAAAAACAAGTTTCTGAAGCTGTTTTTAGAAGGTTTTTCTGCCTCCTGCATGTCACTGCTCATCAGATGCATGCTGAGAAGTGTTGGAGGATAAAGGGCAGGAGAGGAAAAGAAGTAAGAAATGAAGAGAAGGGGAATTTATAGAGGGGCCAACAGGGAGGGATACTGAGTCATGAGGTTGATGTCCACCCGTGGGAACGAGGGAGGACAGAGAAAAAGAGAGCAGGGGAGGATGGGAATTAGGAAGAAAAAAAAGAAGGGAGTCAAAGCCTTTTTCTCAATCAACCACTTGATTTTCATAACAGGATTTGGAAGGAAAGTTTGGAGTGAAGCATTCACTGCATGTTACTCTAGGAAGAGGAAACAGATCAGTATATTTCAGCAGCCTGTTGCACCAGCTAAAAGTATGAACTTTATGCAACGATGTAACGCGCTAATTTCACACTAAAATCACCTTACACTAAAACTAAAACTAGGTCGCCTACATTAGAGAGAGTTTCATCCTGTGTAACAGCCACCACAACTTTGGGATGAAACTTAAAAGAGCACTTCAGAGATGTATTATTGCACTCCTATACACTATACATTTTTTAAAGGATCAAAATCAATGCAGCAGAAACAGAAACATCTTCTTTTTCATTGTACACATTCCTGTCAAAACCTGGTGCCTACATTACCCACAATGCAACTCAATTCAATGCAACTATATTGTGATTTGGGTGATTGAAGTATTGAGTAATACTGATGTTGTCACGTGTTTGTGCAGGCAATATTAAAGCAGAAAAGGATCGCACTGCTCTCTGAAACTTAAGCATGTTGCACTTCAGGCCACACCCCAGTTGGTGATGTCATAGCAGGTGCGTTGTCTTTCACAGCCGAGGAAAAAACACCTGCTGTGATATCATTGATTTGGAATTGTTCAGCAGTGAAATATGCTTATCATTTGAAACCACAGGGAGCAGCTTTTTTTTAGCGCGGCCTCAACTGCGACCGCCAGACCAGAGCAGGGAACAACGAACTTCAGCTAAATCAGCCTTTAAAATCAGTTTTAGGTCAAAGAAAGACTGTGGTTTCCCATAGAATTAAGTTGGAAAAAAGGCACCAAAAGAAAACACAAAACTTTGGTTCCCACTTACATACTTGGGATACTCCTGCCCTACTCCAGGGTCAACGGCAGCCAACAGAAAACAGCAGGAAATAAGGCCAGCATGAGAACCAGAAAGCTACAGAGGAGGTGTTGCAGAGGACAAACTCCTCAAGTTCAGCCCCTTCTGAGTGACAGCTTCCAGTGGAAACTGGACACACACATATGCACACTGGTGCTATCAAGCCCCAAGAGTGACTTCCTCCGTATCAGTGCGACTCTTCCCCTTGAAGGAAACCAGCTCCGATCCCTCCGGCGTTTCACCGTGCCGAGGCCCTGGAAGCAGCTCAGGAGATCTGACTCTTGAACAAACTCTAAACTCGGGGTGGAAAAAATCCCCTCATCCAGGCCTGGAACATGTGTTTCTTATGCAACTCTGACCGAGTTTCACAATTTTTTTATTTTTTTTTGGCAGGTGGAGGGGGGGAATGTCAGCGGCTCTTATAGGAGGGAAAGCACACATCCACGAATGAGGGAAAAGAATGTGATTTTTTTCACCTCTTGCAAAGGGAACTGTCCACATTGTTTGATTCACAGCTATCACTTGGCACCAGAGAAGAAGAAGGATTTCAGAAGGGGTTTAATCCTCTACTGCATGAATTTTAGGATTTTTCTTTTGGAGATTGGGATCTTCTGATCACACTTTAATCCAAAAATTATAAAAGAAATTATAAAAAAAAACAACAACAAAAAAAAAACTGTCGATTTATTAGGTGAAAACAGGCATTTTAACATCATCATATCATTGAGCATAGTATTGCTTATACAAGTAACCTAAAATGTCATGTCCAACCAACAAAACGAAAAACCAACAGTTTTGGGATATAGATTAAAAAAAAAACTACTATTTTGAGTTAAAGTTGTTAGATAGTCAGATGTATCTGACCCTTTTCTGACACTGTGCCCCCCGAAATGCAACTTCACTCCAACTCCTCATTTGATTCATCTCAAACATGTCATCAAGCGGCGTCATCAAGGCGATCACAGTGTGGAAACTGGATTTTAGAGGATGGAGTGGATGAAAATACTAAACAAAGCTTTTTAAATCAGCAACGGAAGAAAGACCCAAAGAGAGAGAGAGAAAGAGAGAGAGAGAGAGGGAGGGAGAGGGAGAGAGAGAGAGAGAGAAAAAGCCCTGGACGACTTTATTGATTGTTTAGCCTTGTGCTTCTGCCCACATGTTAGTGATAGTTGGATCCCACACAGAATTTAGAAAGGAGAGAGAAGAAGAGTAAGGATGTTTGCATCTCATACAGATGAACACATCCACAGAAATACTCACACACACATACATACACTCACTCACTCACTCACTCACTCACTCACTCACTCACTCACTCACTCACTCAGGCCAACACATGGGTGAGTTCCTCCCGGTAAAGTAAACTAAAAGACGAGCTACATTTTGTTTTATCTTTCTTCTCCTCTTTCCAGCTCTACATCTGGTCTGTGTTTAGAGGGACTTTCTCTCTTATCATACTGTACGTGCGCACACACACACACACACACACACACACACACACACACACACACACACACACACACACACACACACACACACCGCTGACAGCCTCATAAACTCTTGTTCACAGTCGGCTCAACCTTGTTCATTCGCTCACTCTTAAACTGCAATGCAAACAAAGGAGACATCTGCCTGCGATACGTTTTTTTGCAAAGTTTGCAGAGTTAAAACAGGTTGGCAGCCATGGTGCAAATCTCCCATCATGCATCTGGGCTGCGTCTCCTGAACTGTTGTCAGGTGGAGGAGGATGTGTCCTGGTCCTGAGCTCAGCTACAGTATATATGTGCTCATACCTTTCGATAAAAGCATCCAGGTAAGTGTTGAATTAAAGGCCAAATCCACTCTAAAACAAGACAGAGCGCTGTAAAGAAGCATCACTGAGTATTGTTGTGCTGTGGAATTGATATGCTATTGAATAGTATTGACTTGTATGGGGGTTAGCTGATATACAGCTGATATAATGTATCACAGGATAATTTTAGACTATTGATTGTTATGGTGAGACCTTTCGAGGCTCCTTGAAACAATGACTCTACTGTTGACTGCGCGGTGACCTGCGCACAGAAAGCCACACGTCTGAAACCAAACCCACCAGTCCGCCAAGCGTCCCTTCAAACTGTCTGTCAGTGAGACCACAAGCTTCTGATTGAGTGGAGGTTTCTCTGGATAAGAGCCTTAAAAACTCTGAGATGGACAACTAAAAAAAAAACGCAGCACAAACGCCTCATCTGAAGAGAAGGTATACAATAAGACCTCAAATTCTACTACTCTAGGCCTGTGACATCTGAATTAAATGCTAAATACTTCATTTGTCCCACAAAAGGCAGTTAGGTTTGAAAACAAAAAAAATATGAAAACAATTCATTCATATGCGTCAAAGCGGTCACAAAATACAAAATATGATCAATTGACGAAAGCAAATCATGAAAATCTCAACGTGATATCATGACTTCGCGTAAACATACACGCCACCTTCCTAAAGCCAAGTGGCGTGTTATCTGTACGCATTTTAAGCTATCCGCGTGTATGTCTACGCTGTATCAGAGAGACCGGCAGTCTGGCGGCCACGTGGCGTGTTATCGTGAGGCTACGGTTGGGTTTAGGAAAAGAACAACCAGTTGGGATTAGGAAAAAAACAAACGCGGAAAGGAAACATCACGCGGAACACAACAATGTCACACGCGGGACATTGGGGAGAGGATCCCCGCTCTCCTGGGTGAAAGTCCTGTGTGACCAACCTCCCTACGCGTATTTTCATCCTTTCATACTACTCGCTACAGCGTCAATTCACACGCAATCGCAAGGTAGCGTAAGTCAATGGAGGCCAAACGGCGTTGATAAACACGCTAAAAAACGAGTATGCGTCTTGATAACACGCCAATAATGGCACACGCATTGGCGTGTCATACATACGCCACTTCATGAGATCAGTCATATCAGTCATTAAAATGACAATACATGACTATACAGTCTCTAAAATCAAAAGTTATTTCTTACCCCAAATCAGCATGGATGGATTACTGAACGGGCCGACCGGGCACAAGCCCAGGGACCCATAGGAACAGGGGCCCTGACTCATAAAATGTCACAAAACGTTCACAGAGAGACACTAAATGACCACAAACATATACAAATAAGATCTAAAAGATAGAAAATGCACATATAACGACTACAAACGACCCGACATGACAACAAAGCGACACAAAAAGACCACAGACACACAGAAGAACTGCAAAGAGATGCAAAACGGCCACAAAAAGATGCAAAATGACTAAAAACAGATGCAAGACTTTCACAGATGCAAAATGACTGCAAGTACACGCAAAACACGGGCATTGTCTCATAAACCATCCATCCATGCAAATCAGGACAATTTTTAATGAAATTACACATTTTGCTTGTTCATTTCAAAAGTTTTACAGCTGGATACAAACTATTTCTAAATCATGATTGGCTTTCAAACTAGTTGTGATGTCACAAAATCCTGCTCACATACACATCTTGAACTGAGATTTGAAGTGAGCACAGAGAAACTTTTCCTCTTCAGCAGATTGATGTGAAAACAGACTTCTAGTGACAAACTCTGCACAAACATCATTCAAAACTCAAAAATCCAAATGAAGTAACAAAAAGCTAAAGAAATGTTTCAGCAGATGGGGGGGTTTAATGTGAGCATCATCTTGAATCTGAACTCAGATGCTTTGAACCTGCAACAGTTTTCTCTAACTCTAAAAACTGTGTGATAATGTCGACAGGAGTTAGAGCAGAGAAGGAGGTGACAGTGAGGGACAAAGTGACAGGTAGACGGACAAAACACGCATGACATCTCTGCTTCCAGAATTCCACTCTCTACACCCACAACGTGCTGCCTTCAGGAGCATCTTGTTAACCTGCACATCCATGAAGCAAAGCCACAGAAAGCCACTGCCACAAGATGTTAACTGATCAGAAAAAAAGGTGTAAGACTTTGCCAATCCTCCCTGTTCCCGAAAAAAAAAAAAGTCTAAAACTCCATAACAGAAACGTCATGAATAACTTCTTCTTAGCGCACATCAGTTATTGACATGCGCACATGCTCAGCAAACCCTTGAACCTTGTCACATATTGCCAATTAATTCACGTTTTATATAAAATTCCCACTTTTTTTTTTAAGAATTAAGAATTGAATCAGTGGTCCGGGTCCGGGTTTTAAGCGTTCATGTGTAAAATCCTAATATTGCCTGCAGTAACTGAACGCAGGACACATCTCCGCCAGCTGACAATAACAAACCCCTCCAATAACAAACCTCTCACTTACACCCACCCTGAATAAATCTCAACATGGACCGTGCACAGTGACCGCTCGCTGCGTGCAGTCATGGTGACTCATGGACAAAACTCTCAAATAACAAAACCACTAATCTCTCCAGAGAAACATGAATGTCAGGCTGATAGTAGAAAGTTTGACAACACTGACTTTGACTCCACCAGACTAAAGAAGCTGCTTTAACTCTCCTCCTGCAGCTGCACCATGTGTAAAGTGACTCCAGGTGTGTGTGTGTGTGTGTGTGTGTGTGTGTGTGTGTGTGTGTGTGTGTGTTTTTTTAATTTCCTCTCTTACTTCTCGGCGGAGGCTTGCTGAGCAGCTCAGCGACGTGCCTCTGCAGCCGGACCACTCTGCCCTCCAGCGCGCCGGACCGCTGGCACACGGACACCAGCTCTCCCTCCAGGTCCTCCAGGATGCTCACCGAGTGCCGGGACAGATCCGAGAGCTGCCGGAGCACCGAGCACAAGGTGAAGCCGCACACGTCCGCCAAGTCCCCGAAAACCTCCGCTTGGTGCCGCGGACGCGCCTCCTGCAGCCTCCGGCCGTCGGGCTTGCACACATCTTTCGGAAGTATCGTCCGTTTGCAAAAAGGCATGATTAATCCCCCGAAGAAAAAAAATACACAAACTCCGCAGATAGTCAAGTTATATTCCTGTGGTCCTTCTCCCTCCGGTTGGCGCACAGACGCATGCTACGGATCCTCCGGGAGGAAAAACTCCGCCGCTGTTGGAGAGGCTTGGAGCGAGTTGCGCGTCGTGCGCCCTCATAGTTTTTGACTGCGATGAGCTTTCTCTTCTTTTTTTTTACTGTGTAGAGCAGAGACTCAGCTGCTGGGGAGATTGGTATCAAATCAGCCAGAGTGTAATACACAACACATCCGGATTAAACTTTCAAAATCAAAGCCCAAATCGCCTAAATGGATTTGAGGATTAGTTTTGTTAATCAAATTACCGTCATTATAAACAGTATCTCCATATATAGAGTTTAAAAGGCTGCAGCGAAAGTTCCTGACATTTTAATTACATTAGCCTACCCTACAACAACAAATAATAGTCTAATGGGGGAAAAAAAAGATTGGATTTGGGCTACTTTTCTTTAATAGATACCTTGTTTCTAAATGTAATTATCTATTTTAAATGTATTTATGCAGGTGTCCTGATTTTGCACTTAGTAGTCTAAAAATCTGCCTTTTACAGCATTTGCTTGCATCATTCATTTATCAGCAAATTGCATCATTTTTAAACAGTATTGAATGTTTTTAGTAGAAATGTTGGAGTTATTTTGTTGCTAAGGGCACCTTGTAGGAACAGGGGCCCTGACTCATAAAATGTCACAAAACGTTCACAGAGAGACACTAAATGACCACAAACATATACAAATAAGATCTAAAAGATAGAAAATGCACATATAATGACTACAAACGACCCGACATGACAACAAAGCGACACAAAAAGACCACAGACACACAGAAGAACTGCAAAGAGATGCAAAACGGCCACAAAAAGATGCAAAATGACTAAAAAACAGATGCAAGACTTTCACAGATGCAAAATGACTGCAAGTACACGCAAAACACGGGCATTGTCTCATAAACCATCCATCCATGCAAATCAGGACAATTTTTAATGAAATTACACATTTTGCTTGTTCATTTCAAAAGTTTTACAGCTGGATACAAACTATTTCTAAATCATGATTGGCTTTCAAACTAGTTGTGATGTCACAAAATCCTGCTCACATACACATCTTGAACTGAGATTTGAAGTGAGCACAGAGAAACTTTTCCTCTTCAGCAGATTGATGTGAAAACAGACTTCTAGTGACAAACTCTGCACAAACATCATTCAAAACTCAAAAATCCAAATGAAGTAACAAAAAAGCTAAAGAAATGTTTCAGCAGATGGGGGGGGTTTAATGTGAGCATCATCTTGAATCTGAACTCAGATGCTTTGAACCTGCAACAGTTTTCTCTAACTCTAAAAACTGTGTGATAATGTCGACAGGAGTTAGAGCAGAGAAGGAGGTGACAGTGAGGGACAAAGTGACAGGTAGACGGACAAAACACGCATGACATCTCTGCTTCCAGAATTCCACTCTCTACACCCACAACGTGCTGCCTTCAGGAGCATCTTGTTAACCTGCACATCCATGAAGCAAAGCCACAGAAAGCCACTGCCACAAGATGTTAACTGATCAGAAAAAAAAGGTGTAAGACTTTGCCAATCCTCCCTGTTCCCGAAAAAAAAAGTCTAAAACTCCATAACAGAAACGTCATGAATAACTTCTTCTTAGCGCACATCAGTTATTGACATGCGCACATGCTCAGCAAACCCTTGAACCTTGTCACATATTGCCAATTAATTCACGTTTTATATAAAATTCCCACTTTTTTTTTAAGAATTAAGAATTGAATCAGTGGTCCGGGTCCTGTTTTTAAGCGTTCATGTGTAAAATCCTAATATTGCCTGCAGTAACTGAACGCAGGACACATCTCCGCCAGCTGACAATAACAAACCCCTCCAATAACAAACCTCTCACTTACACCCACCCTGAATAAATCTCAACATGGACCGTGCACAGTGACCGCTCGCTGCGTGCAGTCATGGTGACTCATGGACAAAACTCTCAAATAACAAAACCACTAATCTCTCCAGAGAAACATGAATGTCAGGCTGATAGTAGAAAGTTTGACAACACTGACTTTGACTCCACCAGACTAAAGAAGCTGCTTTAACTCTCCTCCTGCAGCTGCACCATGTATAAAGTGACTCCAGGTGTGTGTGTGTGTGTGTGTGTGTGTGTGTGTGTGTGTGTGTGTGTGTGTATGTGTGTGTTTTTTTAATTTCCTCTCTTACTTCTCGGCGGAGGCTTGCTGAGCAGCTCAGCGACGTGCCTCTGCAGCCGGACCACTCTGCCCTCCAGCGCGCCGGACCGCTGGCACACGGACACCAGCTCTCCCTCCAGGTCCTCCAGGATGCTCACCGAGTGCCGGGACAGATCCGAGAGCTGCCGGAGCACCGAGCACAAGGTGAAGCCGCACACGTCCGCCAAGTCCCCGAAAACCTCCGCTTGGTGCCGCGGACGCGCCTCCTGCAGCCTCCGGCCGTCGGGCTTGCACACATCTTTCGGAAGTATCGTCCGTTTGCAAAAAGGCATGATTAATCCCCCGAAGAAAAAAAATACACAAACTCCGCAGATAGTCAAGTTATATTCCTGTGGTCCTTCTCCCTCCGGTTGGCGCACAGACGCATGCTACGGATCCTCCGGGAGGAAAAACTCCGCCGCTGTTGGAGAGGCTTGGAGCGAGTTGCGCGTCGTGCGCCCTCATAGTTTTTGACTGCGATGAGCTTTCTCTTCTTTTTTTTTTACTGTGTAGAGCAGAGACTCAGCTGCTGGGGAGATTGGTATCAAATCAGCCAGAGTGTAATACACAACACATCCGGATTAAACTTTCAAAATCAAAGCCCAAATCGCCTAAATGGATTTGAGGATTAGTTTTGTTAATCAAATTACCGTCATTATAAACAGTATCTCCATATATAGAGTTTAAAAGGCTGCAGCGAAAGTTCCTGACATTTTAATTACATTAGCCTACCCTACAACAACAAATAATAGTCTAATGGGGGAAAAAAAGATTGGATTTGGGCTACTTTTCTTTAATAGATACCTTGTTTCTAAATGTAATTATCTATTTTAAATGTATTTATGCAGGTGTCCTGATTTTGCACTTAGTAGTCTAAAAATCTGCCTTTTACAGCATTTGCTTGCATCATTCATTTATCAGCAAATTGCATCATTTATAAACAGTATTGAATGTTTTTAGTAGAAATGTTGGAGTTATTTTGTTGCTAAGGGCACCTTGCTATTTTTCTCCTCTATTCGTGCTTTTATTTCGAAGCTAAATAACTCTGCATCAGATCTTATTCTGTCCGGCTTGACGTGGCGACACGGGGCGCAACAGTCCGGTGTTTCCCGAGAAGAAAACCTGTCTGAAGAGAAGAAGAAGAGAGATGGAGGAATAGAAGAGTATAAAGATGAAGATGTGAAGAGGAGGAGAAAAAAGAAGAAGATGGAGTGAGGCGGGGGATGGATCAAGGAATCCTTCACGCACCACTGCGCGTAACTGTGCGCGCACACGTGTCTGAGTGAGTGTGTGTGTGTGTGTGTGTGTGTGTGTGTGTGTGTGTGTGTGTGTGTGTGTGTGTGTGTGTGTGTGTCGCGTTACCAATGTCTATGTCTAATAGCCTACTTAGTGTAGTTTTGTGCGGTGGCTGTAGAAGCAGCAGATTCAAGTCCAACCAGTCATATGGGTGTAATGCTCGGGTGTCCACATACTTTTGGCCATATTTAGTCTATCATTTTTTTAAACTTATTCCTGTTGTTGATTAATCAACAGTTGTTCATGTATGACATACATATAGTCGATATCGTTGTCATGTTTTTCATGATGTGTCATATCGGCATTTGCAATGGAAGAACCACATCAAGCATATTGAACTTAGAAAGAAAGAAAGAAAGAAAGAAAGAAAGAAAGAAAGAAAGAAAGAAAGAAAGAAAGAAAAAGAATCACAGAGCTTAAAAACTGTACCAAACATGTCAGCAGGAGTGGAAGAATTATTAAGATCTTTTACTTAAGTAAAAGTACCAATACAACAATGTAAAAGTACTCCACTACAAGTAAAAGTACCATTGTTTCATGCAGTGGTTCCCAACCTAAGGGTTGGGCTCCTTCCTAAGGGTCACAAGATAAATCTGAGGGGTCTTGAGATTGAATATTGGGTAGAGAAGAAAAAAAAACAATGTTGTGCTTCACAAATTTGTATTCTTGTTTTCACTATTTGTGTCTACTTCTTTTTCTATTTTATTGACCCTTCATTTGACTTGCCAGCATAGATATTACTTATTACTTATTACTTACTTATTAGGGAGGGTCAACTCTAACATCTTACCCGTATTTGTGTTTTGTACGATTTTTATATGTTATATAGTATAGTTTTATATGTTGTAATAGGAATTCTCTACTTATACATCTACTCATTTATAGTCCTTTACTGCTCAGGTAAACCCTGTTCATGTTTAGCTCTTTAATAATGAAGTTGAAATGTATCCCGCTGCTATCTGTTATGTATTTTCTATTATTGTGTGGGTCTGTCTGTGCCTAAACAATGCTGGAGTCTTCAGTTATTTTGACAGAGCTTTGAAGGGAGAACATGCTGTGGTTAGTAAAATAAATTACTAAAAGATATTTTATCAATCAAAAGTCTAGTAGTTCAAACGTACGATTAAAACCAGAACAAAACGAGTTACCAGGCTGAGATCAGAGCCCACTCGTCTTGAGACCTATATTTCTGGATAAACAGATACAGGGGCGGACTGGGACAAATTTTTCAGCCCGGCAATTCCGTCCCTTACCGGCCCAATTTCAGACGGGGACGCTATTTGCTTTATAATCAGGCAAAAATCAGGCTCACGTGAGATTATGGCACCAGCAGCATGAGGCACACTTACAGGCTTTCATAATGAAATAATACACACACTGGAACAATTCATAAAACCTTCAAATAAACCATCTTAGAAGAAAATGGAAATGCTTGCATATTTAAAACACATTATTACATACTTAAAGGTGCTCTAAGTGATGTTGGGTGACATCACTTCTTGTTGACGTTCGAAGTATTGTCAAACAAAACGGAGGCTAGCTCGCCCCTCCCTCCTCCTCATCCCGTCCCCCTCCCTTCTGCGCACTAACCCCCCAACCCCCACCCCCAAATCCTTCTTGTCGGTTATTGGCTGGAACACTGTTTGTTATGTTTGGTGGTGCAGATTGGCGCAGTTTGTTTTTGTTGCCGTTTGTGGAGCCTGGGCTGTCTACAGAGACCGCGTTTTTTTACAGTGTGTTCAGGGGACAGGCAGCTAGCGGATAGGGAGGAGATGTTTGCTGTATGTGACAAAAAATGTATCCTAAAACACGCGAGACATCGCTTAGAGCACCTTTAAACACCTAAAACACCAAAGTGCGAAGACATAGTGGAGCAGAAGCAAGCTTTTATTTTGAAAAGTAGAAGCCTGACGGCACCAGACCCTCCCGTCTGGTGCCGTCAGGCTGCAGCCGTACAGTCTTACATATTTTTGTGTACTAGTAACTAACTAACTAGTGTGAAACACCAGTGTTGCCACATTTTTTCTTTTCTTTTTTCCAGCAGCCCAAATCAGCCCGTAAGTGCACCGGCCCTTCTGGCATTCGCCAGAACTGCCAGATTGCCAGTCCACCTATATGCAGATAACAAACCAATTGCTTAACTCATTTTCCTGCTAAATTTCATTCCTCATCTGAAGCTTTTTACATATGTCATCATTTTCATGTGCCACGAGTTTCAGAAAGACCACACATTCCTTGCATAACACAGTCACAAGGTTGTGATTAGATTTCACTGCGTAGCTCGTACATTTTTTAAAGGGAGGTTCCTGTTTTCCTGCTTTCCTCGTAGTCCCTGAACACATCCTCGTTTCGAGCCAAAGCTTTCTGGTTAACCAACATTTCTAACTTCTCAGAGTGGATTCTTCTTCCTCCCCACAAAGTGACAGCAAGTGTGCAGGGAAGAAGAGCTAACACCAACAGAAGTGGTCAGAGTGTCTCTTTAAGACATCACGTCTCTGCAGGAGCTTCTCGGTCCCAAAACTGTGTCCCCCCTGGACAGGAGAAGGGTGGAGACCCTCTCTGGAGCTGTTTTATTCCTCCTTGCTTCACAACTGTTTCCCCCAGCCAGCTGCTCACATCCTCTACTGTAGATCTTACAATCTGTCCTCTGTTCACTTCCTCTCGTGAGAGATGACACATGAATTAAGAGTTTAATTCCAAAAATGAGATTTGAGGAATTTAAAACTTACTCTGATTAATGTAATAATTGTTTTAATATGTCTTCCAGTGGTGTTGTAAAGACATTTCACCCTAATGTTTCTGTGTCCATGCATGGCATTCATTATTAAGCAGGAATCACCCATCATTTTGCCATTCTGGGCACGTGGTTACGACGAAGCTTTGACTTCCGTCTGTTTGTTTATGCGATAAGTTTGTTCAGTTGTCAGTCTAATGTGAGATCTGTCCATTAATGTTGAGAAAACATGCTCAACGTATACACAATAATGCACCTTTTCTGTTTTCATACATATGGACCGATCAATGCCATCGATTTGTTTGTTGCCGTTTATTGTCACCTTTTGTTCAACACATCTCAGAAACTAGAGATAAGATTTTCGTGAAATCTCTAAGAAAATGACACGTCACTTCTTTGTTTCATCATTTTCAAAGTTCCGTCATTTGCTAAATGCCTCCTAAAAACGACTAACCAATCACAGCGAGGCATGGAAGCTTTGGATTTCTCCACATGTTGAAGCGCTGTGCAGGTGTAGGCCTATATATATTCGGAGGGTGTTTTTTTTAGCCTTTTCGAAATAAGGAAGGTGTCTTTTTGCTCTAAAGCAAGGTACAAAGGCTTTCCATGTGCAGCTAACTAGCTTATTATCTACATGTATGAATTAATCTTTTCTTCTTTTACGTCATTATGCAAGATGTATCAACCTATTGGAGGTTCATGTCTAATTAACTTATACATTCTTACCATCATTTATTTAAATTTCGTCCTTTTAATCATTTTGTGACAACCATCGCCCCTTCCCTTGTCAGCTAAAGGACATACATTCTATTCCAGCTGCACAGATCTCCTCTTGCAGCTCGAGGTGAATTTTACTGCACGGTGAAGTTTCAGCGCACTTCTTTGCAACACTTTCCGAGACTCTCCACTTTCTCCGGAGCCTTGTGAAAACTCCCCCGTTCCTCTTCACGAGGCTCGCGAACGTACCCCTCTCCTCCCCCATCCCCAAAGAAAAGCACATCTGGTCCTCAGAGCGCCCCCTGGGCCCCCTTTAGCAACCCCTCCCAGACGTGAACTTGGCCTACCTAACTGTTTTTGTTCATGCAGCCTGTGTCTGTCTTATGGAGAGGGGGATGGAGAGAGAGAGAGAGAGAGAGAGAGAGAGAGAGAGAGAGAGAAGGAATTTTAACATAAACTGCCTTTGACACAATTGAAAACATCAACATGAGAAACCTATGAGAGACAGAAGAGAGGGATCGTGTGTGTGTGTGTGTGTGTGTGTGTGTGTGTGTGTGTGTGTGTGTGTGTGTGAGCAGCAGAAATGTTGATACAAACTGTTATGTGCAAGAGACTGGAGAAAAGAGAAAAGAAGCGGAAGGGAGCGGCCACATTACGTCATCATCCTGTACAGTTAGTTACCAAGGTGTTGGTCTATATCCACGAGGATTCATTTATAGGGGATTGTTTTGGTAGGAAGATCCGCTGGACATCCCTCATTTTCGCCATGTCCGTCACCTTCCTCTTTCTTTGTGTTGGCATTCTAAACACTGGTCAGTTTCTGAGGACTATGGTTAACTGCTCCTCAGATCTCTGCAGGGTAAATCCAGACAGCTAGCTAGACTATCTGTCCAATCTGAGTTTTCTGTTGCACGACTAAAACAACTTTTCAGTTCCTTCCTGAGGCTATTTTGCAGTGGCACCGTTACTGCGTCCGGCACTTAGCGCCGCCTAAAAGACGATTGTGATTGGTTTAAAGAAATGCCAATAAACCAGAGCAAGTTTTTCTCCCATCCAGGAATGCTGTGTGGACTAGCCAGACCCTCCTCAGCAGCGCTGTGAAGGAAGGTCTGGCAATGTGAGACTAACAAGGCGTTCCACTAATCGTATCAGTTGTTGTCAGATAGCCAATCAGTTGCCATGACAGCCAACATGTCAACTCAAGTCGATTTGTCGTTGAATCAACAAGATGGCCTAAACTAGTTGTCAAAAGCACGCCTTTGGCCTGTGAACCCGGCTGTCAACGAGCCAATCAGCCGACAGTCAGTCAATCACATGGAAGCAATTGATGAAAAACAGCTGTCCTCCCTCCATCCTCCTCCTCCTCAGATGACTGAGTTCATTGTTTCAGCAGCTCAGCCCACTTTTCTCCGGCGCAGGGTGCACGCTCCAAATGTACCTCCATTACTTTGACTCCCTTCTTCTCTCTCACTATGTCTGACTATTATTAATATTTAGTCTTTTTCACTTTACTGCAGTCCTTCATCCCTTTAAGCAGTAGGTTCCATTTGTGTCACATCCTGATGCTCTAACCCAAAGTGACTCATGTATGTGATGAGATTATTTCAGCGGTTACCAACCAACCGGAGCTGCCCAAATAAATCTGAGGTGTCACAATCTGATTAAAGTAATACCAAAAATACAAAACATGTTTGTGACTCTTCAGGCCTCCGAAAAAAAAGTATTTTTGGTTGAACTGTGTCCACACGCCATGTCCATTACCATTAAAGGACCGCAAGTAGACATGACTTCATTTGAAGGGGTTGAGAATCGCTGTTTCATTCAACCAGGTCAAATGTATTTTTACAGGATTGGGTTGCACCATAAATCCATTACTACGTTTGTGCGTAAAGTCCTTCTTAAGTTCTTACAAGCTATAGTTTCAAACTGCTGATTCACTAATCTGTGTTGTGTCATTACAATGTGACAAGAGAGATGTGTTAGCTAGTAAAGACAGGCAGGGATGCACCGAATCCAGGATTCGGCCGAATATTGGGCTTTTTGACGAGGTTCGGTTTCTACCGAACCGTAGAATTTTTTTCCACCAAACCGAACCCTACGCTTGCACTACGCGCGCTACGCTGGTCGACGTAATGACGCCGCCATTGATTACGGGAAGATGTTTACATAGGTGGAGCATTCAATGCAGTAGGCTGTGAGAAAGTGAAAATGGAACTCGTGAGCAAAAAAAATGTTGTTTGGCAGTACTTTCAGTCAAAAGATCAAGTTGAGCTACATGTTCAATTTGCAATGGCGATTTGTCTCGTGGTGGCAAGGACCCGAAACAATACACAACATCGCCGCTGTTAAAACATTTGCGAACGAGTTGTGAATGAAGGAATCTACAGACAGCGGCCAAAATACAGCAACTTCAGGTACGGCAAAGGAAGGACAGTCGCAGCTAAAAACTTGTGTTAACCAGACGACCATTACCATTAAAATAAAATAAAATGGAAAAATACACTGCTGTGGACGTTGTTTACTTCATTAATGTGTTTCCTGTGTTAATGGACTGAGGATGGAAGTAGGATTCGGTTTCGGCAGAATCTTAACCAGTGGATTCAGTATTCGGCCAAACCCCAAAAATCTGGATTAGGTGTATCCCTAAAGACAGGAAACATCTGTAATCTGTAGACAGGAAGTGACTGCAGCATCATGAGATGTAACATAACTTCCTGAAATAACAGTTTTAGAGCTAACCAGTCATATTTATGTTATGTTTGGCTCCGATGGAAGACTAACCAGGGTGAAAGGATGTCAGACCTCTGAAATCTCTACTGAGATACTGGCAGCACACATGAAACGGACAAGTTTTGAGGCCTGTAGATTCCATCTTAACCACACCCCGGATCGACACCCCCATTACAAATCATACATTTAAAAACATGTTTAATATTTAGGATGTATTACGGTGTAATATGCATCAACCTGAAGACCAAGATGAAGTTATGAGAGACTCCAGACTTTAATTCTGGACACAGTGAAATACAACCTGATAATAAACTTCTTGTGTGGTGTTAATAACAGGTGGATATCTTTTACAGTGTGCAGGATGAATGCATTAAGTAGATACATTTATAGTTGTTTTCTCTGTTTTAATGTCAGTGTGTCTAGCCATTCTGCTCCGTGTCTAATCCTCTGTAAGAAAATTCAACATATTGCTTTTCTGTTCGAGTGGATGTTTTTCTCTGCAGCTCACATTTCTTTTGCTCTTCTCACATCCAGCCAAATGCACTTCAAAGCCTGTGTGCGTTTGTGTGTGTGTGTGTGTGTTTGAATCAAATGTGATTGTTGCTCTGCTCACAAGGGGATGCAGAGCAGGACCAGAGCAAAGCATGCGTCTGGCGTGTCTCATATTTCAAACGTTCAAAGACTGTTTGTGCATGTGCGTGTGTGTGTGTGTGTGTGTGCGCGTGTACACATATTTGTTTACAAGAACTGGTCCCAGGCCTAAAAAAACGGGGACAACGCTGCCACTTTTGATTCTTTAATAAACCACAAACTCAAAAAGTATTTCATCTGCCGCTTCATTTCGTTGCACTGCCTCACACAGATGTGTTTACGCCGCAGCCTCGAGTCATGTCGAGGTCAAAGTTCATCATAACCATCATTAATTGTACTTCAGGTAACGCTTACGCAGTTATAAATCATGAAAGGAAAAATCAGGTTCATTACAAGTGATGGAGGTGTTACTTTACATGTACTTTTTACTCCATTTGTCCGGCAGCCTTAGTTACTTTACAGATGGCAGTGTTTCATCCCCTTCCTGTCCAGTGAAAACCATGTATCTCCAGAATGTGTTGATATTGAATGTTTGGGATAAACTGAAGGATGAAGTGTTCCTTTATGTGTTGAGAAAATCCTCCTCCTTCTTAAGCTAAATAAAGTCTTTAAAAAGCCTCTTGGATCAGCTGGGAAATGCATCGTCACAAAGATGAAAACAGGGCTGTTTTTCTGACACCGTGAAAGGATACGTGGTTCTCACAGGACAGCGACGCTACAAACATATTGTTACAACCGGCTAGGATAAACAACACAGAACACAGCTGCTTCCAATACAGCCGGTAACAATAATCCCCCCAGTCACCTTTTCCCTACATGTTGCGTTTAAACGTGAGGATGGGACTAACTAGCCTGGATGAGCATGTCTTCTAAAGGGGTTTGTGCTGTGTTACTGACTCACCCAGGATCTGCGTGGTTTTTGCGTCTGAAGATGGCTGCTTGCTCTGGTGCCCGCGACGAAGCTTCGGTCCACTCCGTCCCGCGTGGTCCATCACCGTCCTCGCCAGGCCAGCCCCGCTCTTCCTAGTTGTTGTTCAGGTTTTTTTAAAGGTGTATTTATAAAAGTTTGTGATTTAGGAAAACAAGAAAGTCTTTTCCGTCAGAACCAGTCTTTGAATGCGGGACTTAGTAGTGGAGTATTTTCACATTGTGGTATTAGCACTTTTACTTAATCAAAGGAACTGAATACTTCTTCCACCATGGATTAAACAGACTCACTGTCCTTACTGTCATTACACCTCCCTGCCAAAAATGATGGATTACAGTACTCTACAGGCTGTCAGAGAGCAGTCATGGGAGTGAGCCATGCTCCTCTACACAAGTTCCTGCTGTGTGTGTGTGTGTGTGTGTGTGTGTGTGTGTGTGTGTGTGTGTGTGTGTGTGTTGTTATGGTTTGAATCATGTGTTTGGAAAGGCAGGGTTGGAAACTGAAGTCACGGGGGGGAAGAGGAGTGTTGATCTTTTGCTCTTTTCACTCACAAACACACACACACACACACACACACTCACAGGTGAATCTGAGAGTCAGAACAGGATGTCTCCCCCCCTCTCTCTCTCTCTCTCACACACACACACACACGGAGGTGGTGTGTGCCAGGCCAGGTTTCTGCTGCGCAGAGCAGGCTGTATCCCAGCAGTCACCATATGGACTGGTACTGAAGTCAGAACACAGAGAGATGGAGGGATGAAGAAAGAGGGAGAGGTGGCGAGAAGGATGGAGGAATGAATTTAGGGAAAGAAGGGTGATGATGCAGGTCCAAACGGAATCTGCAGATTTTTTTTGGACCGTTTTCAGCGATAATCCCAAATGAAAATCTGGGGAATTTAGCAGACTCCTTTTTTATGCTTTTGGTGATGTGTTCAATTTTGAAGAAAAAAAAAATGTTTCAAAATCTGCAGAAAATTTTGCAGAATTCTGCGTCCGCAGATTCCGTGTGGCCCTGATGAGGAAGTAAGGTTTGCATGGGAAGGCAGACAGAAGCATATGGAGAGAAACAATAGGAACTACAGACAAAGATTAGGCAGGGATTAAAGCAACAAAAAAAAAAGACTACTTCAGGAAGGATAGTAGGACTTAATGTAAGATGAGGGCAGTTAAAAGGAGGCGGCATCTAGGAAGGAAGCGAAATAATGATGGATAGATTCAAAGGATGGAGAGAGGATGAATGATTGAAAATCTAAATGGAAGGTAGGACAAAAGTAAAGTCAATGTAGGTAAGCAAGGACGTGAGGGTGATTGAAAGGAAGGATCAACGAAAAGATGAAGGGAGGGATGCAAAGAAGGATGCAGGGAGAAAGAGAGTGAAAGATAAGGTAGGAAAAAAGGCAGAGGACAGACAGCATGAGAGAGAAAGATTAAGAAAAGGATGTTAGGAATCAACTTGAGGAAGGAAGGAGGTGAGGGAGGATGAGGTAAGGAGGGATCTAGAAAACTGTAGGACAGGAAAGACAGGAATGAATGGAACTGAGGGAAAGATGGAAGGTCCAAAAAAAAAAATGGTAGAGGTAGGAAGGACAGAGATAGAAAGAAAATGAATAAAAGCATTTAAGGAAGGATGGTAGGATAAGGAATCAATAAAAGGAAGGAAGTAGGGGAGGAAAAGAGGAAGGGGGTTAAATTATGGAGGCATAGTTTCAAAGAAAGATGAAAACTGGTAAAATAATACAGTAATTTAAGTAACAAGTAATGTAAAAATAATTGAGTGGAAAGAAAAGAAGTAAACTATTGAGGGAAGTGAGGAGGGATCAAAGAAACGAGGAAAGAAGCAAAAGTAGGAAAGGACAGACGCAAAGGGAGAAAGAAGGAAGGAAATAATAGAAAAGGAACAGAGATGGAAGGGAGGGAAAAGGGGGAGGAGAGTACCAAGAAGATGAGACAAAGGGAGGGAGAGGAGAGATTAAAGAGTATAAACAGATGGATGCGTGCACGATGGGACAGAAAGAGGATGGAGGGATTAGATGAAAGAGGATGGGCTGCCTCCAGGTGAAAGACGGAGGTTTGAGTTGTTACTAGCCCCGACCTAGGAAGGGGACCGTTTTTACAGTCAACCAGAAAGAATCAGAGACAGCTGGTCTCAGCTATCAATTATGTTAATAATTCCTGCAATAATTGCTGGCACAGAGACTTAATGCAATGCATTTGGTTGGTCACTTAGAACAAAATATGTAGAAGCATTTCTTCTTTAAAAATAAAACAAGAGCATACACGTCTTCCCAAACCCAAAAAGATATCCCTTATTCAGGTGAGCAGGTCTCCAGTAGCGCGTCAATAGGTTGAAAAACTAAAGACACAAAATGACTCGTTATATTTTCAGTGATGCAGCTATGTGGGCTAAAAGAAGCGTAAAATAGTCATGAACCTTGACGTGAAGATTTTTCATAACTTTGGGTACTGCAATTTTATTTTGTACAAACAGTAGCTTCATCTAGCTCATGTGTTATGTAAATAACTGTAAGCAATGTGATGCAAGTAGCCACTTTCATTTTTTAAACTAAGCCAAGGTACAGCAGGCAAAGCACAGGTGTTAACATGACTGCTCTATTCCATTAAGTGTCCTAGTAAGCCATGTCAATGATGTGGAACTGGCTCAACTAAATATAAAACTGGCTCACCTTAATAAAAATCTACTAGATTTTAAGTTATTAAAGCAATAAAAAATAAAATAAAAAAAAGGGTCTATATCTTTAGGACTTCTGCAGGAACCCTGGGTACTGGGTCAATTTCCCATGTGTAGGAAGCCTGGTTACCAACTACTAGTTAAAAAAAACACTAAAACCAGGCAATTGGGGCGACCTCTAGCTCACCCAGTAAGAGTGTGCGCCTCATGTAGGCAGCGGCCCAGGTTTGAGTCCGACCTGCGGCCCTTTGCTGCGTGTCACCCCCTCTCTCCCACCTTTCCCGTCTATCCACTGTCACTATCAAATCAAAAAATAATCAAAAAAACAAGGCAAATGTTTTGTAAATAACAGTTTATTTGAAAACCACGGGTCAGGCTGTCCTGTGTGTTTAGCTGCTGCCCTGCTTGGCGGCCAGCCTCTTGTCTCTCTCCTCAGCGATGGTCAGACGGATTCCCTTTCCTCTGGGCAGGGACACCCACGGCTTGTTGCCCTGAAGAGAGGGGATGGAGAAAATAGTAATTTGTTAGTGTTGATCAAAGGGAACAGTTCATGCAGGTGGACAAGGTGCTCCAAAGCCTTTTTGTGACCATGTTCTTAATTATAACTTAATCCACAGCATTAAAAACATGCTGTAAGAATGTCAATAGAGGGGAGAGGGATAATCTTGTGACCAACAGAAAAGTGACATTTCAACGTGCAAGTTACCCATTTAAAAAGAAAAAGCAGAAAAAGGCAAGACACTTCGTTGTGCTAACATTTATCCGACGGCCAACATTTCAGCACAGAGGTATCATCAAGGTGAAGAAAAGCGAAAGAATAAATGTCAGCAGCAAAAAGACAACTGTGCTGCTGACAGCTCTGGTCCCATCAGTGGCCAAATAAATGTCAGGCAGCAGAGAGAAGTGAGCAACGTTTTACTACTGACACTCCACAGGCCAGGTCCTCAATCATTTAATGTCTTTGATTTGATGGACAGAGCACATTCATAAAGTGTCTAAACAGTAGCTCACTGAATATCTACCTCGTCTTTCTGTGAATTAGGAGCCTTTAAAAAAAAAAAAAATTTATTCTGCTGACCTTGCTAATGAAAGGGACTTAAATACAGTGACAATGTACCATATTCAGGATACACTACACTGAAGTATCAACAATGTGCTCCATTTTTGGGAAAGGCATCACATTGAGCTGCAAATTGCATATTTTGTGTTTGTTAACACCAGACAAAATGGTTTCAGTTTCTGTATGTTGTTGACTGTGTGCAGTCAACGCACATTGGTCGCGTTTGTAATCATGCTGCCATTATAATTAAAAAACGTGTTTTAAACTTGCTGTACCTGATAAAGCTGTATTTTGCCTATTCATTCTCTTGTGGACACTGGCTGCCTTCCAGGAGCACCCGTTTTGTGGTGCATCTGTCAGACCCAATAAGCATTTCCACCATTGTTTTCCTGGCATAGTTTACTATGTTGACATTTTGTAGTCTGATTTTGCAATTTCTATTGTAAACACTTTTTTCACAGCATGGTTAGTACGTATTTATTATATATTAGGCTAGCAAAGTTAGCTCAAACCAGTTAGTCTCAGATGTTGAGTTTGTTGTAGGAAATGTCAAAGTCCGTTTCAAAAAAGTGTTTAAAAGATGAACTTCTGATGGATATGTTCTAGTCAAGGAGCTCAGAACTTCTTAGAGGAATTGGTAAGTGTATTTTCATTGCTGCTCAAAACCAAAAGTCATCATTGCTCCAAAGCCTGCGAATTTCTGTCTCAACTGAGAAAATAAAACTAGCCGATAGTGTTTGTGGGTATGATGGAACTTGAATGCCAAACCTGACGCCTCTTCTGTAAGCACACCTGAACGCATGTGTACTGTTTCTCTTAAATTCACCGACTGCTCTTTAGGGACTGGTTTATGATGACAGACCATAAAATTGGACAGCGACTGGTCAGAAAACTGTCTCACCTTGCCAACGATGAAGATGTTGGAGAGCCTGGTGGCGAAGTTGTTGCCTGTGCTATCCTTGACGTGCACCACGTCGAAAGAGCCAGGGTGACGCTCCCTGTTGGTGATCACACCAATACGCCCCAAGTTAGCACCGCCAGTCACCATGCACAGGTTTCCTGGAGGAAGCAGAAGGCGAGAAATCATGTCAGCGAATCTTTCGCCATCAAAAGTACACAAGTGCTGGCTCTATTTTTGAAAATAACCTACCGGTATCAAACTTGATGAAATCTGTGATCTTGCCGGAGTCCAGGTCGATGCGGATGGTGTCGTTGACCTTGATCAGGGGGTCGGGGTAGCGGATGGTGCGGGCGTCATGGGTAACCAGGTGGGGAATTCCCTTGGTGCCAATCATGATCTTCTTCACCTTGCACAGCTTGTACTGCAGGAGGAAGAGGAGGTGGGTTAGGAAAAGTACAAAGGAACAGTTAAGAGACTGCATGACTGAGAACGCAAATAATTCTACTCTACATACGGTCCTAGTCTGTGGAAAACATCCACTATAAAAGACATCTTTCAGCAGTCACCGACTCTGCCTTGTCAATCTACATTGTAATTCTTCTCACAGTAAAGGATTTACACCAGATATGACCAAGGTTTTGCAGATTAAACTAGTTTAAAACACCAGATCTTTAAAGCCTATTTCACATGCTGATTACACCCGTTACATCAGCATAGAACCGGCCCAATCTTAAAACTCAGCAAGTACAACCTCTTTCCCTTCATTTCCTGTCTTGTGATTTCTTGTCTAAAATGGTGCTACTTGACTGTTACAACTCTAAATAGCATCAAGGAGGAGCCAATTCTCAAAAACACCCTTTTCCATTCCTTACCTTGGCCTCCTCAGCGGTGATGCGGTGGACGGTAAAACGTCCCTTCACATCGTAGATCAGACGGAAGTGCTCGCCGGTCTTCTCGATGCTAATCACATCTAGATAAACAGAAGAAGAAAAAAACCAAACAGTCTTAGCATCCAAATCATGTTTTATTGAATGTATAAGAGTTACTTATACTGAAGTTAAACACCTTCTGGGTTGTACAGAAATCAAATGTCAAAGCCAATGAATGCACTGGAAATAGTTTCACTTTTACAGCTGACAGACCACATCTTTACTCTAATGGTCTGTATCATGTCTTTTCCACCTGGCAGGTTTGTTCCTAATTTAAGAGCTCATGTTTGCAAGGTAATTGCCATCCCTTCATTACGACCCAACACTGGTAAACTCCCATCATGTCTATCCAATTTAAACCTTAACAATAACACCTATCCACACTCATACCGTCTATTCATTCCAACCTACACCGTCGGAACAATATGCAAATTCTATCACACTACTTCACTACTATTTGATAACTTTCAGTCCACTCCAATAATTGATCTTCAGGCTACCAATTTACCATCTTGCAATAAAACAGATCACAGAAGATGAACAAGGACAATTTACCATCTCAGAGACCACAGACCAGAGGAAACCAAAAGCACCACCTCAGATTTGAAGATTCACACTGACTTTAACAGAACACGTAGAGGGGTTCAGACCTTTAAAGACACTTAGATTAGATGTGCAGGCATATGTGGACAAATTCAGCATCACCAGTGTCCTTTTTGGTTCAAGTTTCATCCCATAAGTGCCATAAACCACGGAAAGCCCAAGTATGACAATGTGGATACACTATTCCAAAATGCCAGTTTGGTTAATTTAAGAAATTGAAAAATAGTAAATTTAATTAATCAAAACAATAATAAGTAGGCATAATTCATATTAACACCAAGACACATTTAACAAGAGTAGCCATCAATTTTATTGCAGCAGAAACTTGTACAAATTATTCCTCCTCTGCTTTCGGCCCACAGTGACTAAATGTCAAGGGTGTCTATATAAATAAGCAGCCATCACGCTGTGAAGGCTACCCTTGGATTTGGAAATTAAAACACCACACCTCCATATGGAGGCTGCTGGCCAGTGTCAAGGTGGGTGACAGGTCTGAAAGAGGCGTGACAGCGAGCATGGACAAAAACCATTAACTCTTCTGTTGAAGGCCCCACAGCCCGCTCTGCAATACTTATTGTTGCAATCATTGGAAAAACGGATTGAAAAAAGAAATAGACTATTTTTATACTATAATTGAGATTAAGCCAATGCCGATGTTAAGAGATTCTTCATTCAAGATGCAATGTCAATTAAATTTGAAAAGAGCTGGACAGACCAGTCCGCGAGTATTCAAAACATTTTTACACCAAAAGGTAAATGGATGGTAAAGCAGAGAATCCATGTGTTACTTAGTGGCAAATAGTAGGTGGACAAACTTTAAAATATGCAGTCCAATTAATAAAGCCACCCCTCAAATCTGTAAGTTACAGCACTGACAACTGAGATGGATTGACAGTGAAGGAGGCGTTTGTTTTCGGTCCCAACCTCTCCCAACTTTGAATATAGCCAAAAGGGACGTGCTCACATTGCCTCATCTGTTCAGTGGTTTCGGCAAAGTGTGTCCAATAATCACTATTCCACTACATACCATCAATAAATATGAAATGAATCCAACAGACTTAGTCCCCCCCCAATAACTCACCTTGACACATCTACCCAAATGACTGCAATTCATCCCAGCCTTGTCCAATGTTGACTGTTTTTACATTGACAAAATCCATCACAAATCCAAAGTGACCAATTTGTGAAAGCTTGACCTTTCAGACAAACAACTGTCTGATAGCTCCCATGTTCAAAAATGGACAAATTAAACTGAGGGGACACTTTCGTCGGAAGAAAATCTGATGACCGAAAGTGAGCGAGGGCAAATAAAGCTTAAATGTTGTCTACCAAATTAGAAGCAATCTCATCTCAAAGACACTTTGAGCAATAAAGCAACACATTAACTTGCCTCCAACAAGATCTGACAACAGTGTTGTAATTGGAGCTCAGAACTTCTTAGAGGAATTGGTTGTGTAGTTTCAGCTCATTGCTGATCAAAACCAAATAGTCATCATTGCTCCTTGTGCCTGAAGAAGTTTATAAGGTACACACCCGACAACAATTTACAGACCTACCATCTATGAAACATTATCTGTAAATTCGTATATTCGCAGCAAAACACTAACCAAAGGCAGATTCTGCAGAGTTTATGAATAATCCCTTACAAATCCTAGAATAGATTGGAGCTGGACTGAAAGCTCTGAAGAAGTCTGTAAGTCAGCTCACCCATGAATCCAGCAGGGTAGGTGATGTCGGTGCGGACCTTGCCGTCGATCTTGATGAACCTCTGCATGCAGATCTTCTTCACCTCGTCCCCAGTCAGGGCGTACTTGAGGCGGTTCCTCAGGAAGATGATGAGGGGCAGGCACTCCCTCAGCTTGTGGGGACCGGTGGAAGGACGAGGAGCCTGGCAGAATAATAAGTCATATTATCTTGGTTGTCATGGTCCATTACATTTCTGATTAGAACTTCAAATTACAGACCTAAATGCTCAGCACTTGTAAGCTTATATCCAATATTTTGTCGAAACTATTGATATCCTTGATTAGAAGTAACAATGTAACGTTACTCCTGAAAGCAAGTGCAAACGCCCAATATTCATAACTGTTAAGTCTCAAATGTGTTAACATGGATGATTAAATACACATTTGTGGCAATAGCCTTATGCAAAGAAATACAGAAAGATTACATGGGTACATATTTTTTAAATCTGTATATAACAAACCATAAGTGAGCAACCCCCGACTACCCTGCGTTTCCATCCTTTAAAGAGCATTTTACATACAAAGCTAATTTAGAGCTTTGACAATAACAGTTATCAGTGTTAAAATAACAAACGACATATTTAAAATGAATGTGTAAGGAAAATGTAGGAAGAAATGTTACTTACGAAAACTCCAGTGAGCTTGTCCAGCATCCAGTGCTTTGGCGCTGCGACGCGCTTCAGATGCTTCTTCGGTCCTCTTGCCTGGAAAAGAGGAGAGAACACCGGTTAAGTAACGGAGCAACAACCGGTAGTGACCGTCCAAAAAAACAATAACCACATGTTTATCAGCGGAGTGGACAATGCTTGGAAACTCCGACTAAGAGAGCTTACACTCGGGTCAGTCCGGTTAGCATAGCTACTGACATGCCGCAGGAATTTAGCACAACCGGCTGCGGCCTAGCCGTGCTAACATTTGCAGAAATATTTCACGTTTTTTTAATTTGACTTTAACATTGTAGTTACACAAAATGTACAAAAATCGCCTTAAGTCGCGTACTAAAAGCCGCACTACCATTGCCGAAGAGCAGTTTTCTATCCATTTAGCAAGCTAACAGCGATAGCCACATTCAAGCTAAAGAGCCGTCGGTGATAAAAACCCAAACGGGGTAACATGATTTTTAAATCCTCAATAAAGAACAAGAATCGATACTTGTGGTTACAATTTAGACATCGGTCATTCTATAAGATGTGGAATTTCAACCTAGGACATGTACGTTTGTGGTAATACAATAGCAAAAAGTGATGTTTAGTGATTATTTCAAAGAGGAATCGTGATGAAGCACAGCTCACCATGTTGGAGTCTGCGGGGAAAAGGACCTCCTGCCTTCCGGTATTGAATGTTAAGCCCGATTACGGCAGACTGGGAGGGACAGTCTGTACTGAACGTCGCAATATAAATCGATCGTTGTTGTGTTCCATATACTATAGATATGTAAGATATATCTTAATATAGCTACTATACCAACATAATGTATTTTCACATATTAAAATTAGATGTTTATTATTGTTATATTTTTACAAAATGCTTGATTTTAGTTACTATGTACAAAATACAACTTTATATAAAAATAAATATTTTAAACTATTGTTTATATAAAGCATGCATACATTTTAACTTTATATTATGAATATTTGCACATTCATTTCAATTCAAAATACTCTCTTTATGCTACAAAATATATATTCTATATATTTTTTACTGAAAATTTCTATTTTTGCGGTACTTGTATTTATAGTTATACACCACAAAACCACGACAAATTCCGTCTATGTAAAAACCTATCTATAATCTGCAATCTATATTATGAAAACTATAAATAGAGGTAATATATACACCATATGCGGAGATAATAGTCCAGTTGATTATTTGATCTGAATATGTGGCCTGCATGTGCATTGGAATAAACAATAGGGCCATATTTTTGCACATGAATGATAAAGCTAAAGTGTTTTAATATCACAAATACGCTCCATTTAGCCGTGCTGCTGCCAGTGCATCTGCTGTCTCTTTGCTTCAGACTGTCCTGGCAGGAAATGCCATTTTACAGGCAGAGCCTAGTCCTGTTTACACTCATAGAGATAAAGCTCCTCCTGGGTCTTTGCCTTGCTCTGCCAAATAATACCAACTGATGCACACGTGCCATCTCTCTCTCTTTCTCTGAAGGCATCTCTGCGTCCCCCAGGCTGCAGGAACAAATCCAAACCCCAGGACAAATCTATTTATACCGAATACAAATGCTCCTGTGTGTACGTATTCACACATTTATCTCTGGCGACCCACTTTGATTTATTTTCTTGAAACATAAATCTTCAGAGTCTGTTTTTCAGGGCAGTGTTGCGGCCATTCATTTTGCAGAGATATGGAGGAGCTCAGCAACGTGGCCTGTAGCAATCAGCAAGTTGGGGACCCATCTACGTTTTCTCAACTTTAATTTCCTTACCCACTTCCTTACAAATACTGTTGTACTGACCACTCAATCCAGGAAGTTTTATAGGATTGAAGACACATTTCTGGAGTCATATTACAAAAGTTGAAGGAATAAGGGTCACTTTTGTTTAAAATGGCTGTCTAAAGGCTGCAATATTATAGATGTAGAGCATGCTAATAAAGTCCAGCTGATGGCAGTAATGAAAGCTGGGACTCTTTTTGTTTTCTGGAACACACACACAAACACACACACACACACACACACACACACACACTTTAGCCAGATTCCTCCTTTTAAAAGTGCTTTTCCTACTTTGTACGCCCAAACAGATCATTATTTATTAGTCATTTTTAATTATTAGCATCCCTTTTTTGTTTTGTTTTTTTGTGTGCAACTGTTGCCGTAGCCATATTCATATTCTCTTTATTCTTTATTCTGTTTTGTTCCCTCAATGTAGCCTCACTTTCCACCTTGCAGTGTTGGAATGTTTATGTACTCAAGTAGCCTAGTGTACTTAAGGGCAAATTCAAGGTATACTTGTACTTTACTTTTCAAGCCAAATATTGTACTTTTTACTCCACTACATTTGTCTGACGGCTTTTGTTACTTTTCAGATAATAGTTTTTCATCCCTTTCCTGTCCAGTGAAAACCATGTATCTCCAGATGTGTTGATGTTGAATTTTTGGGATAAAGTGAAGGATGAAGTGTGTCGAGAAACTTCTCCTACTTCTTTAGCTAAATATAGTCTTTATAATGCATCATCACAAAGCTGAAAAAAGGGCTGTTTTTCTGACACCCTGAACAGTTTTAAAACTTTGTAGAGATACAGTGGTGTGAAAAAGTGTTTGCCCCCTTCCTCATTTCCTGTTCCTTTGCATGTTTGTCACACTTAAGTGTTTTGAACATCAAACCAATTTAAACAATAGTCAAGGACAACACAAGTAAACACAAAATGCAATTTGTAAATGAAGGTGTTAATTATTAAAGGTGAAAAAAAATCCAAACCATCATGGCCCTGTGTGAAAAAGTGATTGCCCCCTAAACCTAATAACTGGTTGGGCCACCCTTAGCAGCAACAACTGCAACCAAGCGTTTGCGATAACGTGCAATGAGGCTTTTACAGCGTCCTGGAGGAATTTTGGCCCACTCATCTTTGCAGAATTGTCCTAATTCAGTTACATTAGAGGGTTTTCGAGCATGAGCGGCCTTTTTAAGGTCATACCACAACATCTCAATAGGATTCAGGTCAGGACTTTTGGCTAGGCCACTCCAAAGTCTTCATTTAGTTTTTCTTCAGCCATTCGGTGGTGGACTTGCTGGTGTGTTTAGGATCATTGTCCTGCTGCAGAACCCAAGTTCGTTTCAGCTTGAGTACACGAACAGATGGTCGGACATTCTCCTTCAGGATCTCTTGGTAGACAGCAGAATTCATAGTTCCTTTTATCACGGCAAGTCTTCCAGGTCCTGAAGCAGCAAAACAGCCCCAGACCATCACACTACCACCACCATATTTTACAGTTGGTATAAATGTTCTTTTTTATGAAATGCAGTGTTCCTTCTACGCCAGATATACTTGGACACACACCTTCCAAAGAGTTCCACTTTTGTCTCATCGGTCCACAGAATGTTGTCCCAAAAGTCTTGGGGATCATCAAGATGTGTTCTGGAGAAATTGAGACAAGCTTTGATGTTCTTTTTGCTCAGCAGTGGTTTTCTCCTTGGAACTCTGCCATGCAGGCCATTTTTGCCCAGTCTTTTCCTGATGGTGGAGGCATGAGCGCTGACCTTAACTGAGGCAAGTGAGGCCTGCAGTTCTTTGGACGTTGTTGTGGGGTCTTTTGTGACCTCTTGGATGAGTCGTCGCTGCGCTCTTGGGGGTAATTTTGGGCGGCCGGCCACTCCTGGGAAGGTTCACCACTGTTCCATGTCTTCGCCATTTGTGGATAATGGCTCTCACTGTGGTTCGCTGGATTCCCAAAGCTTTGGAAATGGCTTTATAACCCTTTCCAGACTGATAGATCTCAATTACTTTCTTTCTCAATTGTTCCTGAATTTCTTTGGGTCTCGGCATGATGTGTAGCTTTTAAGGATCTTCTGGTGGACCTTACTGTGTCAAGCAGCTCCTATTTAAGTGATGCCTTGATTGTGAACAGGTGTGGCAATAATCAGGCCTGGGTGTGGCTAGAGAAATTGAACTCAGGTGTGGACAACCACAGTTATAGTATGTTTTAACAAGGGGGCAATCACTTTTTCACACAGGGCCATGATGGTTTGGATTTTTTTTTCTCCTTTAATAATAAACACCTTCATTTACAAATTGCATTTTGTGTTTACTTGTGTTGTCCTTGACTTTTGTTTAAATTGGTTTGATGTTCGAAACACTTAAGTGTGACAAACATGCAAAGGAACAGGAAATGAGGAAGGGGGCAAACACTTTTTCACACCACTGTATGTGGTTCTCACAGGACAGAGACGCTACAAACATAGGATGAGCTTATAGAATATGATGCATCGCTGTAGATTAAACTAGCCAACAGTATATAAAAGAGTTAAAATGAGCACAACCTTAAACATCTACAGCAGTAAAATGCAACATACACATTAATGCAGCAGGAATATTAATCCAGAAACATCAGATATGACAGGAAATACACTGACAGGGAACATTTTACTGCACAATGAATACTGTTTTTGCACTTTTTCTGAGCTCCACAGTCCATGTCAATTTATGTATCAAGCAGTTGTTTTTTTTGCATGAAAGGCACAGAGGAACAACATCAGGCCACTGGATGAGTTGGTGTACTGTATATGTTAAGTATAGCTCTTGCTACCATCACCACTGGATGGCAGCACTGCATTAAGTTCCATATGTGTAAGTCTGACACCAGAGAAGAAGTTGATTTGACAACTTTATTGGAAAGAAAGCCTGAAAAAAGTATGTTTAATTAAGTGAATTCACATTCATAGTGAGTTTTTTTTCTGTATGAAATAATCCTCAGCTTTAATGTTAAAGTCACTGAACTGATCCCTGCCTTAAATCTTGAAAAAAAAAAAAATAACAACAAAATGTATATCTGTAAAGGTAATTTGGGAATTATTTTACATGTCAGTTATTGGATTGAATTGCTAATAATTTCATAGGACGTTTCTTAGAAATAACTATGTCATTTGGCACTAATTCTAGGGGGAAACACATCATTGGTCAGTCAGTACAAGTCAATACCTAGAGAGTATTTAGTTAGTGCAAAGGGGGTCAGCTGAACATGCCAAATTAAATTGTCTACAGCAGTGTTTTCCAATCTTTGTACAGTCCCGTACCCCTTCAGACTTTTAACCTCCAGCTACATTCTCTACACTCTTATATAAAAAGAACAACACAGTAATGTAAAAAAAAAAATTCCCCGGTCTAGAATATGTTATTTCATTTTTTTTCTCCCCAACCATCTGCCGACCCCCAGAAATGTTCTCACAACCCCCTTGGGTGTCCCAACCCCCAGGTTGAGAACCACTGGTCTAAAGCAGGCGTGTCAAACTCATTTTGGTTCATGGACCACATACCCCTAGTTTGATCTCAAGTGTACCAGACCAGTAAACCACTCCAGAAAGATCAGAAATTTTATTTGCCACAGAGTTTCTCGTCAGCTTGATGTGAAAAAATAATAATGTTACGGACCCAGGAGGGAGGGGTAATATTCCAAGAAAAAACTCAGAATTTCTAAGATTAAAGTTGTAGATTTACGGAAAAAAGAACTCAGATATTCTCTGAGATTAAAGTGGTAAATTTGGAATCTACATTGATTACTTGTGTGAAAATTGCAGAGAAGTAATCAATGTAGATTCCAAATTTACCACTTTAATCTCTTGCAAAGTCATCCTATGGGCCTGATCCTTTGGTGGGCCGGTTCTGGCCCACGGGCCGTATGTTTGACACCCCCACTCTAAAGGTAATCATCCACTTTGACATGCAGTATATATAGAATATAGTTTCCAATAATAAATTAATAACTAGGTTTTGAATAGAACAAATGTCACCGGGAATCAACTGCTTATTGCAAATTGCATGGTTCTTTCCAGGAAACCTAAAAAAAATTGTAATAACAGAACCATAAGATAGTATAGAAAAGAAAAGTTATATACTTAGTATATGTTTAATATCCTTCCACGTTGTCAACTTGTGTACTTACCTTCACATGCCAGCAGATGGAAGCCTTGTCCAATAATGTTGAAACTCCAACAGTTTATAAAATATTTTGACCATTCATTATCTTTGTTTAAACATACATGCGGCTATTATTCTGTATGCTAGACCTTAACTGGTAACTACATATTGTTAAATATTCTATTTATGGCACATTTATCTGTTGATATGGTTTAACTTATCAAACATTAAACATTCATCAGTGTGCTAAATCACTACATGCCATACTGTATGTAGTGTCTGTCTTCTGTTTTAAATGACAAACATTCACTCCAGCTCAGTTTTCACTTTCTTTATTTTCCCCTCAAAACTCAGAGCCGTAACAAAAATACAAGCATTTCTTTTTTTTTTATATGATCTCAGTCATTTACATATTCATATAGATGTACAAGTGAGAGCCGGTGAGCAAAAGTGCTTTAAAAATCATCATCTTTGAATAATATTCATTTCATCATTAGAAAACAAAAACAAGGAAAAGAGACTGCACGTAAAACCAACAACAAAATAAGACTTTAATCTACAGGTTTTAAAGTAAATATGATGAAGGAAAAAAAAAAAAGAGGAATGAATCAGTGCAGAGTCTACTTCATTTTCACAAGCAGACCTGGCAGCAGAGCAGTGGCTGAACGTTTTCATTACTGTGAAGAGGAAACCTTGTAACAGCGACCTTTTAACAGATATATCACCGCTTATGTCAAAGGTTTTCACAGGCCTTGATGTGCTGGAATATTTTTCATGACCCAGAGGCCCAGAGGCAACGGCTGAGTGTGCAACAAATCACTGCTGTCACATAGAAACTGTAAATCCACTTCATTCGTTGTTGGGACTGTGAAGGTGTACACTCAGGGCCGTTTCTAGCTTTTGGCGGGCCCTATGCACAATGCTGTTTGGGGACCCCTATTTTGTCAAACTACGAGGGGGGTTCAAACCTTTAAGATGATCCGTGGAGATGCATCAGTCTGTTACACAGTGGGGGCTAAATTCGTAAAAAAAAATAATTAAGCATCTCAAGTTGACCCAAGCAATTTAAACCTACAGAAAATGATAATAAAAAAAGTTAACAATGAGGCTCCTCTACATCAATAAATGCAACAGATGCAGGATTTTCCCCAATCAGGTTTATTTTAAAATGTTTAGAACAAAGAAGGCTACCTGCTAGTGGCTACAAATAATGACAGGTCATTTTTATTTCTCCCTAAATAAATTGAGGCTGAACTTGCAGCTTGGGGGCCCCCTAGTTGCTGCAGGGGCCCTATACATCCACATAATCCGCCTATAGGAAGAAACGGCTCTGTGTCCACTGACCCAGTGTAAACTGTTTTTCTTTGTGATAAGCTAAGCTAAGCTAACCGGCTGTAGCTTATTTACCGTGCAAACATGAAAGTGGTATCAATCTTTTCATCTAGCAAATATCATATGAAACAGGAAATCCTCACATTTTAGAGCCTGGATGATGGAATAATGAAGCCATTATCAAACTTGTTGGTGACTCATTTTTTGTCAATCAAATAATTGAACAGTCCCAGCTCACAGCTGCATTAGTACTTGGTACTTGGAAAATATGACTTATTGATTATGCATGACGGCGTACTGAAACAAATTGAAGCCCATGGATGCAGTGAAGAAAGGAAGTCAGTCTATCAAAGTGTGGCATTCTTTGGAAAATGATCTGTATTAAGTTTAGGATTTGTAGTTTGAGTTAAGACACGCAAAAGACAGACTTTAAGATTGTATTGAGTTAGAAATACCCAATTTCAAATAGTTTACTGCGAGGATTTTGCGGTTTTAGGTGTGGTATTCTAAGCTAAATTTAAACCAAAATATATAAGAATATTTGGCATGGAGTTAAGTTTTTATTGGACACCAAATAGCTGAGGTATATTTTGGTTCAAAAGGTTAATCTGCAATATCAGGCGTCAAAGAGAAGAGGAAATGAAAGCCCTCAGACGATTCAAACATCTTGACCAGGCAACTTCTCAGGGGGGGAGGAGAAGAGGGAGGAGGCGGTGTCCCTCTGCTTCACACAGCAAAAAATAACATTCACTTAGCTGGGATCAAGGCCGGACCACAAAACAACACACACACACACCCACACCCACACACACACACACAGGGACTTTAAAACAATGTCGAGTAGATGGAAACAAACACAAGACTGTCTTCGATTTGAAGAATGTTATTTTGACCCACTTAGACGAGACGAGACGGAGGAAGAGAGGAATCAGTGCGTCTGTCTTTTGGATTTGGAATTGATGAGAGGCATCTCCATTTCTTTCAATAAAGCGCTTGTTGCGAGGGAAATATCCTGCAAATCTCTCTGTCAAATTACTCCTTCATCGGGTTTTCATTAATCGCTGCTTCTCACGTTTCATTAAAGAAAGAAAAGGAAGTTCATTGACTGTAACCAAGACCCTAATCGACATCAAAAAGTGGCATTAGGCAGCTGTGTTTGTGTGCAGGGAAAAATAGCCGGCTTGTTGAGGAACTGAGTGTGTGTAAGCTGACCCGTCTATAGCTTTATAAATTAACGAGGCCCGGCAAGTTTTTTCCTCTACCAGTGGTTTACATGTGGACGGATTACCTGCTGCTCATAGTTTCCCCTCACACACACACACACACACACACTTGCATTTTCAGACTTGCATACAGTCTAACATCACTATCTCTCTTCGCACACACACACACACACACACACACACACACACACACACACACACACACACACACACACACACACACCAATACCCTGTGAAGTCTGTGTAACTGAACAAGTGCTTGTTTCATGGTTGCTACTCCCATTTCCCTGCTGTAATACCATCCCCATGCTCTTGTGTGTGTGTTTATTTCGGTGCCTTTGTATGCGCGCACATAGTTGGGTTTCAGTGTGTGTGTGTGTGTGTGTGTGTGTGTGTGTGTGTGTGTGTGTGTGTGTGTGTGTGTGTGTGTGTGTGTGTGAGAGAGAGTTTCCATGGAGGTGAGTTGTGTGCTTGTGCGTATATGTACAGGTGTGTTATTTCATGTGTGTGTGGTCCAGGAGGAGACCCACAATGCGCAGGAAGACAGGCACACCAGGTTGAGGTGAAAGGCCTTTGTTCCCGCCGCACAGTTCAAGTCCCCGTCTCTTCTTACCACAACAGATACATAGGTCAGAGCCCGCATGCTAACATCCATCCGTCTATAGTAGGAAACAGCACAGTACAGCTCCTATAGGTGAGCAGGGGGTTGAGGAGTGGGTGTCAATTTAACCCCTGGGGATTCTTTCAACCACTGAAGTCTGCAGCAATAAGAAACAACACCTTTTACATGACAGAGCTGATTCTATATAAACAAATAACTGTTCAAATGAAGCCAGAGAACATGAGGACTTCCAATATGGCTGCCAAAGGTGACAAGGATGCTATTATGGATCCCATTGCAGTTCTAGGCAAGACCTGCCCTACGAAGCAGCCCGATTGGTTGAGGTTAGGCATTGACCTTGAGTAGTTCAGGTTAGGATAGCCGATTGGTCAGGGGATAGGACCTAAACAAATATGGTTCCGTTACCTCGCGCAAGCATGGACGCCTGGCCAATCGTAGCGCGTGAATGCTATCGAAGGGCGGGTCTTGCCTATAACTGCAGTGGGTTCCGTAATAACGGGGCACAGCTAGCTTGTCACAATGTTTGTCTCTGCCTATAAGACACAGTAAAGCTCATGTCACGCTCAAAAAAGCATGCTAGCATGCTAGCTGCAAGTAGTGGTAGGGTGTGAAAGGTTTAGTTCACTTTGGTCTGACTCCAATCATCCTAAAGCCTGCAGTGCTTAAAACCAAACAACAGTGTGTATTCAGGTCAAAGGCTGCCCTGCAATGTGTGCAAACCGCAGCCTCCAGGCCTAATGATGACACAACAGACGATGCTTCCTTATCAGGGACACGGAAGTGTGGCGATAACAAGTCTGTTGTGGCTGAACAAACTGTTTTGACACAAACAACAAAGTGGTGAAACAGGAAAAACCAAAAGGGCGCATGAATCTGTTAACAGAATTATCTGTTATTGCATTAAGTTTTACTAGACCTTGTATCCTTAATGTAAGAGGGAAGTGCTATCCAGATCACTGACACCACCCGGGTCAACGGTTCTTGCACTGTGAGCCATAAAACAAAACATGAATATGTCGTGGCGACTCACAAGGCCTCGATTTAATGAGTTTTAATGAGGCTGTGTTCCAGAGCAAGAAACAATTTACTCCATTCAGGTCCCATGCTCCGAAAGATTCCCCATCCCTTGATCTAATTCATTATGTTCAGAAAAGTAGAACCGATTATAGACGCGCTACAGAAGCGCTCCTTGTCCAGAAGTCCAGAGGGATATCAGCCACTGTCTTAAATAACAAGTTCTGAGAATGCGACTGGCTGAACTTAATTCAAACAAAAAAAAGGTAAGGAAAGAAAAGTACATTGAGATAACCAGTTCTCAGACAATCAGTGTCTTTGTGAAGGCGAGAGACAGGAGTCTCTTTCCCGTGAGACCAGAGTCTAATATTGTCCATTAAGAAAACAGGAAACGTGGTGTTTGACATCCTTCACAAATCTCCCATAATGTCATGCTTCCTTAAAGCAACACCAAAGCACTTTTCCTCTTCGGTCCCCCTACAGGTTGGAAGCGGAATTGTGTCCATTATGTCTCATTCGAACTACAGATCCACTGCCCGATCTGGCAAACTTGCATAGCGCGGTTATAGCCAAAAGAGGGCCGCAAAGCGAATGCAGAAAGTGCTGTTCACCTTGTTACGAGTTGATGAACCACTGAAACGATTTTGGAAACATTATTTTAAGATACAAAAGAATATTTGGTGTTGCTTTAAGCTGATGGAGAGAGAACAGAACTAAGAAAGTCTGATAGGTGTGTCCATGTCATCTTTACTGCTTTTTTTATCCAAAAGGTTAGAAACGTCTCCAACCACATCGTTTTTATTAAGCCAGCGTGACAGAGCAGTGGCAGAAAGAGTCCTTGTTTCTGCTTTGTTTTTGTTTTCTTTAAATGAAAAGGAAAAAATCAAGAGTGTGATGAGCCAAAACCAAAGACTTCTTAATCCCATCAGGTTGGTTTCAACCACCAGTTCCATCCAAGAAAAGAAAAATGCACTGATTGAATGAAGCGAAAAACTGTTTGCTCTCTTTCTGCATTAACAAAACGACAAGTTTGACAGCAAGCTGTCTTTTTTTCTTTCATCAGTCTGTCTGCACATAGAGTATGAAAGCAAAATAGAAACAATAGAATGCCTCTAATGTCTTTCTCTTTATCGCTCAGCGTCTCTTCCGTTTCCTCATTTTATCAACCAAGAAAGAATGAAAGAACATGAGAGAACAACAAAACAGAGGAGAGAAAGTCTTCGCTCTCTTTGCCAATCAATTCCGCTGCTACCTACGAATCTCGATAGTTTCTTTTCTCGTAGGTCAGCACCCGGCCGGTACGTCTGACATGAAGTCAAACTCGTTCTGACCCAGCCAGAGCTCGGGCAGCTCGTTGGCTCGGTCCAAACCCAGCTCTACCACCAGTGACATGAGAACCTCCTCGTCCACGGGGTCAAAGTCGATAATTCCACCTGCGCCGGAGCTTTGGTTCCCCATGCTGATGCCGACGCCCAGCCCACCACCACCGAGGCCTCCAGACGGCCCCAGAAGCTGGTTCCCCGTGCCCAGAGGCGAGGCAGTGAAGCCCCTTTGAGCACCACCGGGTGCTGGGTGTCCGGCAGAAGCACCGGCGAGGTTCTGGTAGTGCGAGTTGAGCTTCTGCAGCTGCATGCTGGCGAGGAGGTGCGGCCCCGTCTGGAGGCAGAAGGGCTGTGGTTTGGAGAGTGGCGCTGATGACAGTGTTGACCCAGGCGAGGCGGCGGCACCGGCAGATGAGGAGAACGGCACGACAGAGGTTTTGGAGGACGGGTAGTGGAGCAGGGAGCTGAGAGGAGTGGAGGAAGAGGAGAGGTCCTTCATCGCAGCGTGGGCGTTGCCAGGAAACAGCAGTGAGGTCATCACCAGGAAAACACCAGAGCCTACAGGAAGAAATGAGAGCTATTATGCAATGTCATCAAACTGGGACATGGGGAGGACGAGATAAGCTTGTTAGCTAAACAGAGGCCCGCTCCATCAAGTAGGCTAGATGTCATTAAAGACAAGACTTCACTGTCAGAGATAACTCGATAGAATCTGATGATCTCATATAAACCCACGCTAGATCCAGTTTTTTATTGTAGCATGGTCTGCTCTACGGTCTCATATCTATTTGATTCTATCTTACTTACAAAGAACCTCTTCATTTAATTGACATTAAAACCCCACAGTTTGAACCAGATGCACGCAGAAAACAGGGAACTGATATAATGGCATGCATCAGTGTGTAAAACCTAAATCAGCGTTTGGATGGTGAACTAATTCCTCTAAAGGAATAGTTTGACATTTTTGGAAATATATTCTCTTTCTTGCCGAGAGTTAGATGAGATGATCATTACCACTCTGCTAAATATGAAGCTACAGTCAGCATTAGCTTAGCTTAGCATAAAGACGGAAGCAAGGGGGAAACAGCTAGCCTGGCTCTGTCCAAAAAAAATGTGCCTACTAGCAGCTCTAAAGCTCACTAATAAACATGTTTTATCTCATTTGTTTAATCAGTACAAAAACTGAAGGGAGCCAGACTAGTTGTCTCCCTCTGCTTACAGTCTTTGTGCTAAGCTAAGCTAATCGACTGCACCTCCCTCTGCTTACAAAGACTGTAAGCAGAGGGAGATATATATATATCTATCTATCTTAAAGCTGCACATTCATATGGCTCTTTGTAGTTTTGCTTATTTAAAGCTAATGTATTTGCACTTGCTACTTGCTGTCTGGAGTTTGTACCTTCAAGGTTGAAAGCACTTAATTGGAAGTCGCTTTGGATAAAAGCGTCAGCTAAATGACATGTAATGTAATAGCATTACAGTAGCTTTATATTCAACAGACAGATACTGTATGAGAGTGTTATTGATCTTCTCATCTATCTCTCAGTAAGAAAGGTCAAACTATTCCTACTCAAAATTGTGTTCACATGCTAGGACACACATGAAGCAGAAAGACTATTTTGTAAAATAGATTTTAAAACGTGCATTAGCGTGGCCCAAATCAAAGGTTATCAAATTTGGGAGGCTTTTGGTGCGACTTCTTTATCTCATATCTGTAATATGTGTACACCTTTGAACATTTTCTTCTAGGCAGCTCATTCTGCTGTACAGAATGAACCTGCTCACTACGTGTATGCATTTATGTACATTTAAAAACTGGAGATGCCAGTTTTAAGTGAGGCCGGTTTTATGAGCTGCTCCAGCTAGAAACATCACACACAGGTGTGAATCAATTTGTTTATTGTGCTTGCACCTATGTGCACATGTGCGAGTTTCCACTCTGTCGTTATGGCAACAACAGTGATGCAGGCGATACATAAGGAGTATGATGGCTTCACATTATGGTAGCAGAGTGACTGGGCTGTAATGTTTGCTTAATATCTCTATTGTTTGGTGGCAGGGACGTTCCTGCTGATCTGCATTTGGTTGCTGGGTTACATCGAATTGTCCAGATTTAATGAATTGAATAATTTTGCAAACATTTAAGATAGACATGGTACCAAGTTAAATGTCAGCTGGGATAAAAGCACTGTGTTTCCATTCAATATTACTGTGTGGTAAAAAATGACAGTGATAGTTTCATATTTTGTCAAGTTCTTTTACTTAAGTAAAGGATCTGAATACTCCCTCCACCTCTGAAAACATTTGCTCACTAAACAAAAGATGACAAATAACTTAAGTGGTCATTAAATAGTGTTTCCTGACAAACTTGTGGCTGCTTCAGACCGCAACAACAATGGCGTCTTCAAATCACTTAAGTCATGACTGTCTGGGAAGCATGCAACAAGCCGACCCTGGTGACTGGACGGCCACATGACTCCATGTGTTTGAGACTGTGTGTATTCGCTTGACGTCTGCTTTTCCTTTTGACCTATTGGGCAGCAAACTAACCATGAAAAGGCTGCGGGTGAGTGAGTGTTTATAGGTCTGTGTGTGTGTGTGTGTGAATGGAAAACAAGAGTGTGTTTGTGTAAACCCTGACACACTGACCAATGTCATTGAGAAAAAGTCTGTTTTTAAGTGTGTGTGACTCAAACCCTCTTGCAGATGCTCATGTTAAAGTCCCAGAGCTGGTTTATATTACATACAGTTCAAACAGCATGTGTGCCTTAACACACACATCATGCGGCTATCCTTTGAGTAAGTTAATCACTTATAATATGTATGTCTCTGTTTCTCTCTCTCTTCCTCTCTCTCTCTCTCTCTCTCTCTCACACACTCAGCCCCTCCTTCCAGCACTGGCTCTTATTTAGCGAGAACATAATTGCTACAGGCAGGCATGCAGCTGCACTCCACTGATAGAGTTAATACACACACGCACACAAAGATACCAAACAGCTGTCAATGGCAGGTCTTTTTGTGTGTGTGTGTGTGTGTGTGTGTGTGTGTGTGTGTGTGTGTGTGCGTTTTCATTATTCATTGACTGATTACTGTCAGGGCCAGCCTGCACATGGTGCCTCTGCTCAACAGCTTTCCAACACGTTGAGTCCAGGACACATAAAACACATAAAAACTACACACAAAAACTACACACATTCTTTTCTCGGGGCGCAGAACAGAACACAACTGCAGCTTTCTTTTTATTTTTATTTTGATTCCTAGAAACTATATAGAAACATATATCTTCATCCATTTCAATGGAGAAGATCATTCCAAGATGCAGCCAAATGTTTTTAAATGTTTTAAGTGTTTTAAGTTAAGTTGAGAAACTAATACTGTTTGGTGAGTATTTCATACTCCAAAAGACAATTTCAGTGGCCTGTTCCTTTACAAGTGAAATCCAAACTGTTTCCTAAACCGTCTGTTTACTTGCATTTGTTTCAGATCATCACAGACCTCAGAGTACAGATGTCACAAATCAGGAATTATGAGTTGAAGCGCAGTAGCTTTAAAATGAATCACATTTTATGGTGGGGGGAATTTTATGTCATAAGAGCACGTGTCATACTTTTACTATGTTGCACATGCCATTTTGGAGATTTTAGGTTGACACAACCGCATATGCTAAACTTAAAAGCCTTGCTAAAGCACCTGAAGTTCGTCTTTTTAAGAAAATCTAAATGATTGAATCAGGTTAGCACCTTTTGTTTTTATTCCTCAGCAAAATAAAGTTGTAAATTTCAGCCTTTGAACTGAGTCAATTTGACATTTATAAACATTCAGGAGACATGTAAATGCTTGGAAGAAGTCAAGAAGTAAGACATTTTTTCCTCACATGCACATAACAGCTTTTTTGGCTGAAGAGTTGCTTTAGCCCACTGTTATAGTGTGAAATGAGGATGGATTAGAGTCAGAAACATCCTCGCAGGCTGCAGAGCAGAGAGGACGGTTCAGTGGAGTGGAGGAAGGATATTGTGTGAAACTGCAGGAGGAGTGCTAATGTTTTTTCCTGTTCACAGCTGACCTGACTCATTGTTTTCTACCACCACTTTTTTTTATGAGTTGGTGGAATCAGCCCTGGCTGTAGTGTCCCTGTAAATAATTTCATTAGCCGCCTCGACTGCTGTCTTGGCCATAAAGCGCTCTGCATTTATTTTAATTATCAGCCGTGAAAGTCTCCCTGCCAGATTAGTAGCTCTAACCGAGATCAACAAGGGATACATATATTTATCTTGATTATCTATTGATCAGATGATCTAAAAGGGAAAATTGTACCATGCATGATGTAAAACAGAAAAAATCTGCAAATATTCACATCTGAGAGGGTATTTTTGGGCCTTTTTGCTTGAAAAATGACTTGAGGGATTGATTATCCATAAAGTTGCCCATTATTTTTGTGTGCATTTCAGTAATCAAGCAATCAATCCACTAAAGGAACATTACAGTTAATGAGAAGGTTGATAAGGTTTAAAAAGTGCCATGAAGTGCATTAAGATCAACACACAAATGTACTCCCTACAGGAATAACTTTAGGTGAAGCAAGATGAAGCCATAATTCAATTAATGAATTAGTCAGATAATTAATGAATTGTTTAAGTCATTTATGAAGCAAAAATCGTATGGTTTCAGCTTCTTAAATGTGACAATTGGCAATGTGACGATTGAAAATGTGTAGACATTATCTTCAATATCTTCTGACACTTAATAAAAAATTAATTTACTGATAATAAAAGTATAGTTCCAGCCCATTGGATATGTACTATGGGGGGGGGGGGGGGGGGGGGGATACAGCATTCATAAAAGTACAATAAGGTCATTAAACTCTTTGTTAAGTCCTCACTAGGGCTCCCAACATGAACACAGTCAGAAGTCAGTAACTATAATGTCAATATGGGTTATACAAACTGACATGAGTTCCTGTAGGGAATATAGGATCAAGTTCATTCCTGACCAAGATCCATTTAGTAGCTGTTCTGGAGCTTTCTATCAAATTACATACATACAATTACAACATGATGTTTAAGTCCTTTAAGTGTGTAAAAAGAGTACATTTGGACATCTACCAGCTACTAAATGGACTAATTATAAAGTATTGATCACACACGCGGGCGCGCGCACGCACGCACGCACGCACACACACACACACACACACACACACACAGGTTTCAATTACACATTAAAGCATGACGAGCCAATTGAAACGTCTGTCCCTTTCAAACACACTCGAACACACACACACACACACACACACCATATGCTGCCCCAGCGTATAATTGCCTCCAACTCCACACTGAACACGGTTAATGAGAAGACAATTAAAGAAGAAAAAAAACAGACTGCTTTGACTTTTGTTCAGCAAACTTTGTATCCGTTGTATCTTGTAAAACTTGGGGAAAGACTCCAATAACTTTTTAAAACTCCAGTTAATAAGCTTGTGACACAAGAATCACAAAAAAAAATCACAAAGAATGCACATCATCAAACGCTAATTCCTATCAGCTTTATGGCTTATGCAATACTGTCATTCATTTCTACTATGAAGATAACATCATGCGGGGTTAAAAGAAAAAAGCGTGCAAATCGAGTACATTTGACTTGACATGTATGAGTTCAAACCAAAAGCTTCTGCAGCCAAACCCTTCAGCTCGATTCAGAAAAACGCTCGACTTCATGTAAACTGTTATGTAAACACTTGAGAAGGAAAACAAACTGTCACCAAAACTGAATGTGATAAGTCCTGTCACATGCAGCGTAAAGAAACCGAACCAGAGGAAATCAACCAACCTGTGAGAAAAGCCCGGTGCAGCCCAGAAATCAACTCAAATAAAAGTAGATTTAAAGAGTCCGGAGAGTGTTTGTTGTGGGGGTAAAAGCCAGTTAACGGAAGTTGAACCTATATTTTCAGAGAATCGGAGGCTGAAGTGTGCGCACACTGACTAACTGCAGAGACTCTGGAGGGTTCAGCTCCTCAATGAGCTCCTTACTGAATAAAAAGCATTTAGTGCCTCGCTCTCTCCTCACTGACCAGCCCGGCGTCTGTGTGTGTGTGTGTGTGTGTGTGTGTGTGTGTGTGTGTGTGTGTGCGCGCGCGCGTGTGTCATCCCAAAACAAGGAACTGGACTTCCAATGGATCCGGATGGATAAATGTTATTGGCACCAGTGGGCGGGGCTAAAATAGATGTTGAGAAATTGAATAAAGCAAACTATTATTAGTCATACATTAGAATTTATTTGTATTTTATGTACAGTATAATCACTGACAATCATGGTTAAGCTGCTCTAAGTTGTTTAAAGTAAAATGAAAGTAAAATTTCTTGGTCTTATAACTTCACATTTTGTGGTTTGTAGACGTTGTGTCCGTATAATATATAATACATGATTGTTTTAAATCATCTTACCCATCTCTTTAGGTCTTTTCTCCTTTATGCAAAAAAATAAATGAAGTGTACTTTTTTACTAGATCATGTCTGTGATTTTTCAATGGAATTTAAGTGATTATTGATTCTTTTTCTTCCTGTAGAACGAGTGCTATACTGCAGACACTGCAATGTCCATTTAAGGGAATATGTTATTTTTAAAACATCATTGAGAATTCATAAATGCCTCAAACATAATCCAATCCAATTTTTTTTGCAAATCGTCCAGGATCAACCGTCAGTGTGGCATGAATAACACAACTTGTCTTGATAAGTTTTTGTCCAGATGAACTTATCAAAGGCTTGTCATAGCAGGAAAACCACAGGGGTTACTAATATAACATTAACGATGTATCTGCTCTATTCCCTGCTCTAAAGGTGTTCCAGTGAGCCAGCATGCTCAATACCAGGACCCGAAAACTGAAGCCGCCTAATGGAATGCAGCCATAAGTTAATTTAATATTGACACCTGTGCTTTTTCCTACAGTGACATGTCAACATGTCTTCTGTAGAGAGAAAAAAGGCTCCTTCCAGCTCCGTGTATGCGAGGGAATCCAGCCTCCAGAGTTTGGTCGCTGCCGCTATGCAGGGCAGATGCTGTTCACTCTGAAGCAAACACCACCACGAATCAAATGGACCGTTTCAGACCACTCTGTCTTTGTCTGTCACTCAGAGAGAGAGAGAGAGAGAGAGAGAGAGAGAGAGAGAGAGAGAGAGAGAGAGAGAGAGAGAGAGAGAGAGAGAGAGACAGAGAGACAGAGAGAGAGAGAGAGAGAGAGAGAGAGAGAGAGAGAGAGACAGAGAGAGAGAGAGAGAGAGAGAGAGAGAGAGAGAGAGAGAAAGAAAAAGAGATATAGTCAGAGAGAGAGACATCATTTTTATTATTCCGTTTTCTTTTTCTTTTTTCTTCTTTTTTTTATCTTTTTTTTCAATATTATTGTTTCAACGTACCCTTTGAGTAACATGCACAGAATTTGTTTATTATCTGCAATTCTATCATAATTATCCTGTTCACTTGTATTATTATATCTGATGTATTTACTCCTGTTGTTGTTGTTTATATGTATGTTTGTCCTTATGCTTTGGCAACACAGATGTATTTTTTTTGTCATGCCAATAAAGCAAACTGAAATTGAAAAAAGAATTGAGAGAGAGTCAGAGAGACAGAGAGACAGAGAGAGAGAGAGAGACAGAGTCAGAGAGACAGAGAGACAGAGAGAGAGAGAGAGACAGAGTCAGAGAGACAGAGAGACAGAGAGAGAGAGAGAGAGAGAGAGACAGAGTCAGAGAGACAGAGAGAGAGACAGAGTCAGAGAGACAGAGAGAGAGAAAGAGACAGTCAGAGACAGAAAGAGAGAGAGAGAGAGAGAGAGAGAGAGAGAGACTGGTGGTCTGTGATTGATTTGCATAACTACATGTTCAGAGACACTGATGAACATGTAATGAATGATTTATTATGTCAGGTTGGATGGTGGTTGGAACGTGTCAGCAATGTCTCTGTACTTTGTGTCTCATAAACAATTCATTTACCACCTTTTAAATACAAAGTGACACTTAAACCCCTTTATTGGTATCATTAAAATGCTTTATTTTTTATTTTATTGTATTTTTCATGGTCTTATTGGTCACACAATTTGGTTTGGCTAGGTTTGACTCTGACAGAAAACTATGTATGCATAACATTCATGCAAAATATGCACAAAACAAACAGAATAGCATAATAATATATGGGAAGACAAAGAAGAAGACAGTCGATATGGCAATCAATCAAATTAATCTCTATATGTATTCATATTTAACATCACACCACTCCATTCCAGTATCATTAGAGGCAAAAGCAACATTTTAACTCTATTTTTCTGGTAAATATCAGGTACCAGAGGTGATCACCGGTTGTCTGTGGTCACAGGATAGGCCTGTGGGACTGATTAAATGTTTAGAAGTAGCTCAAACTCAACACCAGATCTGCTGAAAAACAGACTATCTTCTCCTGTGGGTGGATTTAGCCTATTTTATTCATAAAGGGACAAACAAAAGGCTGCTTGGGGTAAAAAGAAAAATCCCCCAAAGTGTCATTGAGGAACCTACACCAATTCACCCCCCCCAAAAAAAAAGAGAGAACTCCTCTATCCCTCCCCCACGTCCTGCTAAGATAACAAGTCCATTCACCATTCATGTCAATAGTCTGTGGAAGGAGGACGTCATTACGCGCCAACAACATGCGTCGGCGTGGTCAAGTGCCACGTGCTCGGCCTCTCTTCCGTTAAGCAGATAAAAGGTGGCATCTGTCTTTATTGTGCGAGGAAATCCCCTCCGCCATTGACCGCAGACACTTCACATGTTGATGAGGAGGAGGACATATTAATGTGGGATGTATAGACGGAGGCCCCCGTCCGCTTTGTTCCCCTGGGGAGAGACGTTATGCAAATCAAACAAACCGTTTGTGATTTCCATCTTGGCAGGACAAATCATTTTAGCATGTTGGTCAGACTGACGGGCTATGAGCTGGACTTCTGTTCCGGGGGTTGGTTGATTGGATGGAAAAAGTGATGAAACCTTTAAAAACTGCATTGACTTCCCCCAATATGTTCCCCAAAGTAGATATGATCTGCTTTGTTTTGGAACAAAAGTTTAAAACTTAAACAAACTTTTGCAAATGTTTAGAGCATACTGGCAAAGTCTTTACACCACAGAAACCAAAGAAGAACAGTGGAAGAGGCAGGATGAGGCTTTGCTTTATCTAAACTATTAAATAGCGAGGGTCAGATGACTCTATTCAAAGCACTGGCTGAGTGGTGAAGGGGCCCGGTGCTGCTCATTTGCATAAAAATCATTGGAAAAAGTTTTTGTCATGGAACAGTAAAGGTGTATTCAACACAAACCAGAACAGGAAGAAATCTAGTAAATGAAAACCTGTAGTGTTTCTCTCTCTGGAACATTGGTTTTGTTTAATGAACTAAGTGGAGTTCAAAGGGAAAGAATAAAGAACTTTTGCTAACACTTTACTTGAAGGTATCTACACAAGAGGGACATGACACTGTCATGACATATGAACTCTAACCATAACCATTATAGGATGTATTTTAAATGATTTATGGTTACTTATTGTGTGGCACTTTATTACTTTTTAAAGCACTTTTAAACACAGTAATTAGTACTAATTTTTAATGGTATGTGTAGATATTTTTTAACCTCAAGGGAAAATAATTCAGACAGTATTTTAGACCCTTTAAATGTTTTAATTTTAATTTTTGAGGTTAAAAAATATGTCTTTAATATTGGGTTAAGAATTTATTTTGTATTGTGACGCTGGGCTATTTATTTACATAACTCTCTCTCTCTCTCTCTATAAATATATATATAGATATATAAAATTTATTTTAATTATTTATTTTGTAATGTCTCTAGGAGAGAGACCGGGTTAGGTGTGGAGTTGAACTTTTATTTAAAGTTTTAATCTCCCGCTGTCCGTCCTGTCCAGTGGTTCCTTTAACCTGTTTTTAAATATCTGGCCGTCTTTTAAACAGTTTTTTGTATATACCCGAACCCGGCTTTTTAAGGAGATATTTAAGTGTTTTATTCACACCAGTGGTCCTCTTGTGCCCGTGCCCCTCGCAGCGCCCATCCTGGCCGTTGCATTTTAACCCAAACCTAACCCTAACCTAACCCTAACTCCAACCCTAACCCTAACTCCAACCCTAACCCTAACTCAAACCCTAACCCTAACTTCAACCCTAACCCTAACTATAACCCTAATTCCAACCCTAACCCTAACTTGTCATGACAAAAACCGAATGACACTTACTAAAAGAAGCGTTATGTCATAAACGTTTGACTTGTTTATAATGTTTATGACACATTCATGACAGTGTCATATCACTCTTTTGTAGATACCTTCAAGTACGAGCTTTTTTTTTTTTCCAAGTACGATAACATAGAGGTTTAAAGGACAAGCAGACGAATCACGAACGCTGTGTCTGAGCTATGTTACTGGTTAGTGGTTGCACAGCGTGTGGTTCGACTGCTCATGACTGTCTTCCAAGATGGCGGCGGATGTAAACATGAACAATACAGTCTTTATAATCTATCTTTTTAATAAACTGTCTGTACACTTACAAAGTTCTCAATGCTTCAGTTTGCATGTAGGGACCCTCGTTATGCTATCGTTGAAGTTTGGTGCTATTTTGAGCCTTGTAAGTGGTATAAAATAGTGATTTACCAAGCGCCCCGAAAGCTAGCTGCGTTAGCAGCTAACCACCAGTTTTGCGATAGCTTGTTTAAAGCTAGAGACGCATTCGATTAGCATGAAAACATGTCCCAGAGAACGGTCGCCTCGGTACACATATATGTTATTAACCCCTAGGTTCATTTTGCGCCGGAATTGTCCTTTCATGAAACTGATGGAGCATCCAGCACAACAAAATTAGCTAAAGAGCCCAGGATACAACCGTACAAGACTTAACAACCCGCCACCTTCTGATTGAGCAAAACTAAACCCAAAACCTTACTCCATAGATTCCAGCACTCTATTCCATTTTCATATTGGAAAAATATATATCTGCATGTCTAGGGGGAAGACAATTTGAGCCAGATACAAATCACAGCTCAATGCTGGCAGGGAAGCTCCGTCTTCACAGTAATGTGGAAGACCATTTTTTCTTTTACAGAATACGTTGCATCTCAAGGCTGGTTTATGTGGGATTTTGAAAATGACAGAAAATCCCCATAATCTTCTCTCTAGGTCATTTAAATTCCATGAAAACGGAGCTGGAGGTGGACAAAAGTTAAGTAGCCTACTATATTCTGACCCCAAAAAAAGTCATGGTCCTGGTGATGAACTTTTGTTTGATGCACCCACATTTGTGTCATTTCTGACCAATTAGACGGGCCCAGAAAGGTTATTTAGGCTACATTAACCTAACACATCTACAGTCAAACATAAGAAGGTATTTTTACAAGCAGTAGATTAGTAAAGTATTAGTTTCTTCCTCCCAAATATCTGCTACAAACTTGCAAAAACAATTATCAGGAAAGTTTTTGCCCACTTGGTTCAGTAAAAACCTGCTAAAGCCCTCAGTATGCTTCCAGCAAAGTGCTTGTCAAACAGCTTTTAAAACCCCTTCCCATCTCAGGATCGGAGAGGGCAGCATCTGACAATTTTGGTAGTTTTCCGAAACCGACAATCCGACAATCCCAACTTGCCACATGTGCAGAGGTGTGGAAAGTTGGAGCGTTTTTAACTTTGAATAAGCTCTGTTTTTTTCATTCCTCACTCAACTACGTCTGTCACGTTTTGGATGTACAACGCCATCAAAGCCTTCGAGGAGAGTCTTGTATAGGATTCATGGCTTCAAGACCATAAATACGTGTTACAAACACAGAACGCGTGGCGTTTGGGGAGGCAGTGCGAGGCTACGACAGCAGTCTCTTTGTCTCGCCTTTGAGTGGCCTTTCGGAAAAGCTATAAACACGTTTGCCTTTAGATGTGGTCAGACGACACTTTGTACGACCTGGTTTGTTTGAAGCATACTGAGGCACCTGGAACATATTCTAAAAGTCCAGTCTATTATTACAGATTGAGGGGGTTCTGGGTTCTTGGTTATACTCAGCAAAGTTAATAAGATAGCTCAGTAAACAATGATAATAATAATAATAATAATAATAATCCCTACACTGTTCTCTTTTGCACTACCACCATTGCACACAGTCTACCTTAGCACCTTTAACTCTTTAAATTTCTGTGAGTGATTTTCATGTATGTGAGATATATGTGTGTATGTGTTTGTTGTGTTATGGTTGTCTAAGCTACTGGGTGTCTAAAATTTCCCTCGTGATGAATAAAGTATATATATATATATATATATATATATATATATATATATATATATATATATATACATATACACACACACACATACATACATATATATATATACATGCCTCTTTGGGGGTTTATTGATCAAAACATACAATCCTGTTACTAGACAAAAAATGTTGATTTTAGAAAATTCTGCGAAATCCTGAATAATGTTCTTTATCTCCAATGCCATGACACGATTGTGGTTATAGCAAATGGACTGTGGTTAGGGTTAAGCAACTAAACCCTTTGTTACGGTTGGTAAAAAGGCGAACGTTTGCAGGTTTGTGGCAGGACGTGAACTCTGGTCTCCTGTGAACTCCACATTCTTGCATTTCCAACTCACTGTATAGAAACTACACTACCGAATACATAGGAGGTGCAGCATTGTCAAATTCGAGGGACACTGTTCTAACATGGCTCAAAAAAATGTTTTAAGTATTTAGCGAGAATTGGGCGCCTGGGTTGCTCACCTGGTAGAGCAGGTGCCCATACATAGAGGTTTAGTCCTCGACGCAGCGGCCGCCGGTTCGGCCCTTTGCTGCGTGTCATTCCCCCTCTCTCTCTACCCTTTTGTGTCTTTAGCTGTCATCTATAAATAAGGGCTTAAAAAATGCCCCAAAAAGAATCTTAAAAAAAAAAAAAAAAAAATATTTAGCGAGGATGATGACATGGGAAAGTTTTGGTATTCGAATATGAAAACAAAACGGAGCCAGAGAGCTTTTGGTATTCTTTGGTATTTCAGTTTTGTTTGGCTACATACTGTATGCAACCGTAAACAACCAGGAGACCCAGTTTGCTAAAATAAGATTGTATGGGTCATGATGAAACACAATCTTTTTTTGCTTTTGCAAAAATGCAACAGAGGAATTCCAGCGGTGTCCTGAATCCTCTCGAGGCCCCCCGAGTTTTTCTAATTTGACTCTGCGGAGCATTAGAAAACTACATAAACACACACACGGTCTCTCACGTCTCTCATGTTTACAGCCCCTAGCCCATTCCCGTGTAACCTCCCCCGCCCCCCCTCACGTCCTCCGAGTTTATGAGATAGAATTTCAATCGCCTCTCCTTTTCTGAACTCGTAAACGGTGTAATGAGTTTCATTTGCTTCGGCTACGTTGGACTCAAACCGCCGAGTTGACCACAGCAGTGTTCATAAAGATCCCAGGGAATACACACACACACACACACACACACACACACACACACACACACACACACACACACACACACACACACACACACACACACACACACACACACACACACACACACACACACACACACACACACACACACACACACACACACACACACCCTCTTCTGTTGAGCATATGCCAGCTCTCACTGGTGACTCCTACATTTGGTGTGAATTTCCAGGCCATTAATTTGGGGAACATCACTTCTAAAGGAAACTGCCCGACATTTGTGGTTCCTTTTTCAAAACGCTCTCCATTAAAGCCTCTATTAACCACCCACACTGCATAAATCACGGCTTATAAACGCAGCAGAGACACATGACAACAACATGCTCTCCTGTCTTTTATTTCAACAAACGCCCGTGGTATGTACATCAAAACATGCCGACATAAAAAAAAAGAAGAAGTAATTCTGTAAAAACAAATACACATAAAAAGGAAAAAACTCTTTACTTTCTTTTCAATCCAAAGTGTGGTCACATACGTATAGTATATTGAGAAGTAAACATGGTGGTGGAAGTTACCGTTAAAAGTGTTAAATCTACTTAAGTTACTAAGGTTAAAAATGTGTTTTCCTTTAAATCAGCAGCCTGTTACAGTGAACGACAAGGCAGGTTTTTCCCTTTTCTTTTTCCATTATTGTGAAAACTGGAAGAAGAAAAAAAAGAAAATAAAATATCTTTACTTAAGGTCCACTCTCTATTGTTTTCTGGAGTGGGTAAAGTTTGAAGAACTATGAAAGATGGAGTAAAAAAGCTAGTGGACCTTGAGTTGAACTACTATTTCCACGGTCAAAAGTGAACTTTTTAAAAAGCAATTTGGCCCTCGACACTGGAACTGATCAATGCAATCGGATTATTAGGACAATCCAAAACTCAAAAAAACCATTCCTGTGATGCTGCTACACATTAAGCCTTCACTTGTTCTCCCACTTGTGTCAAACTCCCACATGAACCTCAGCGTCACAAAGACCACTTGCCGATTTTGGTCACTGTTCGGTCTGATGTGCAGCTGCACTGCAGTGTGATGTGACTTAATGCCACATCACAAACACTGCAGCTGGGGGTGAGGGGGGTTGATTAAACAAGATGGTTCTGCTTTCCAAACATGTACAGACATGGAAACAATCAGATGCACTTTGCAGCTATTTTTAGACTTCTTTAGGCATTGTAACGACCTACAGAAAGAAAAAAATAAACTACAAACTAACAAACTACACATTTACATACTTTGCAGAGTACTTGGTGACAATGAGCTACATTTAAAGGCAATAAGAGTGAAGATTCTTTTTTTAGCTGTTTATATTGCAGAGTGGTTTCTGACAATTCTTTCATTTTCAGAGTGCCACTTTCCCCGCAAATTCCAGAGATTTTGGTCAACGTTTTTTAGTGATTAACTGTTAGTGAGGACATGTGATGCTACAGCTGAGAATAACACCGAACACTAATACTTTCTTGGCCTGCTATAGACATATAACAAAGCGTTTGGGGAACCTCACTGTTTTGCTTTTTGTCTGTTTTAGTGCTTATCTGTCCTCAGGGGGCTGAAATCACAGCAGCACTGGGGTGAACGTGAAACCCGACACCTGAGAAAATCTGTTTTTCCGTTCAGTTTGAAATATCGGCCTGATGGGATGCACACACGCATCCACAGATACTTAAAAAAAAAAAAAAAAAACTGGGTGCACGGACTGTAAAAAAAAACACCCTGTTGTAATTCAGTTTTACATACCAACAGTGAACTCACCACAAACTCTTTCATTCACACAAACACACATACCTTTTCCAAAAATAAAAAATGGATTAACAGTGAACACTGTACAGCAACCACATCACCCCCCCTCCCCTTATTTAACTGTTCCCCCCCTGGAAACACTCAGCTAATGTTTTCCAAAACCCTCTCTCGCTCTTTTTCCTGCCTTCATCCCTCCCTCGATGGCTCCGTGCCTCGGGGCCGAAGGGGTCCGCTCCATATTGTCTTCATTAAAGCCGCCGAGCATCGACCTGGTTTGGAAACATGGTGTGTGTGTGTGTGTGTGTGTGTGTGTGTGTGTGTGTGTGTGTGTGTGTGTGTGTGTGTGTGTGTGTGTGTGTAGGAGGCTGAGGCTGCCGACTCCTAAACCACATTCTTCAAATTCCCTGTAAACAAGAGAAAGAAAGAGAAATGAGAGGGGTGAGGAGGGGGTACATGGGTGAACACACACATATAAGAACACAAATACATCCGGACACACACACTTAAATTGGGAGGAGGAAGAGGAGGAAGGAAGAAAAAAGGGGTCAAAATCATCACATAAAGTGGGATACAAAACAAGGCTAAATACACATATTAGACACCAAAGAGAGAACCAAAGATGGAAGCAGAAATACACACACACATGCACCAATGAAAATGCAAAATAACATCTGGCCGAGGTAAGCCTTGTCGCTCCAGAGGAAATACAAGCATGCAAAAAGGGAATCGATATGGAAATGACAACGCTAAGCAACACTGCAAGTTCATTTGCATGAGGACACAGATTGGTTTCCATGTCTGACGCGCGCACGCACGCACACGTGCACACACACACACGCGCTCAGTTGATGAGTAATTGCCCTGACGTAGTGAGGGAGGATGTCCTGTTTGTTAGCCATTGTGGAGCTGTCAGTGGAATCCTGTCATGTTCTGCCTGCAGTGACAACAACAGCAGCAGCTTTATTGAAGGGAAACTAAACTGTTTTTAATGCTTCCATGTGTTTTTCCTCTGCATGCTGATCGCTCGGTATCTTAGAGAAAGCACAGATTAAGATTTCAACATCCAGAAACTCTTTGAAATGCACAAAGTGTGCTCATGTTTACTGACCGAGCCTGTTTGTGAGGCTTTAGGTTGTGTTCAAACAGATTCATTTTAACGAGGCCACATGACGCAGATAACTCCCACAGAAAACCACAGGGTCATCTGGCCAAAAACTTGAACTTTTTCTTCTACCGTTTTCTCCACAACTGTCAGGACGAAAAGGGAACATGACTGTGGCTGTGATGATCCACAGCAGTAAAACCCTTCCTCGTAATATAATGAAGCTTTGTGTGGTGGCATTTTATAAACCTTCACGCTCCCGGATTACTCATCCCTCTTGAGGTTCCCGACCCCACAGCCCTGTTAAGACGGGCTCTAACACTCTTTCATCGTACACAGTGGCTGTGGTGGATCTGTGGCATGTGTGAATCCATAATAGTGAATCCATAGTCATCCTGTAACTGTTGATGTTTTGTCGGTTTTCTTCAGTCTGTACCATTTGCATTCAGACTACTACCACTGTGTCAGAAACTAGCCGTTCATCACTTCCGTATCAATTTATTAGCCTTTTGTAGTATTTTGCGAACTTTTTTTCTCACTCACTCTCAACGTCAACACTTAATGTAAAGGTGTCACGAGTGGCTCAGGTTGGTGGAAAACCGAGGCGTGCCTTGTGCGGTCAGAAGTAGTACGATTTTGTGGCACTAACTGATAATAAATATACTGCAATAAAACAACATCAAACTAATTAGCGATGTTCATTTTTCCTCTTAAATACAATATGGGGATGCACTTTAAAATAAAATTAATTCTCACTTTTATTTCTTCACAATAGCCGAACAACTCGGCAATATTTTCTGGTACACCGTGGTAACTGGGGGTAACCATTTTATCTTCCTCTTATGCAGTGACCCTTGTGTTTAAAACTGGAGTGCCATTTTCAGTCTAGACGTGGCCTAATACTGTGCTTTCCACCACAATACAAAGCAGTGAATCCTATAATTTATTTTTGTTGAGACTGTCAAAGGTGTTAACTCAGCACAACGGTTTCTTTTTTGGGGGGTTGAGATATTCCCTGGCCACATTACATAATTTGTAATAGTTTGTGCGCCACAAATTCAGGCAGTACAAAGGCAGTTATAGCTACAAGTGAGTCACATTGGCTTCTATCTTTATACATGCTCACACACACAGCTTTAAAGATCACACGAGGACAACTAAGGACAAATAAGCTGCTGACGGAGTCCCTGGGGCAGCGGTTTGTCTTCTGTGACAAGAGGAAAACTCCAAAATATCACGACGTGTGATTAAAAACAGGAAAACTGTAGTAGAAAAGAGGAACAGCGGTCACAAGTTGACCCTCAGCAACGCTGAGTGAAAGGCGGCTAACAGGATATTTTCTCAACTTTTAATGGTTTTATTTGTTTCATAGTGCAATATTCTTCCTGAATATGTTTAGGTGTTTGGTCAGTTAGTCGGACGTCACCATCGGCTTTGAAAACTTGTGATGGGGACTTTTTTTTTATTATACATTTTTGTATATTTTGTAGACTGAAAGAATAATTTAAAAAAAAAATGGGAAAAGGTTGCAGCTTCTTTCTTCCTTTTACCTTCTATCAGTTCTCTGCCTCTCTCCATCTTTCTGCTTCTTCACTTTCCAGATGTAGATGGTAAATTCTGGTAAAGTGACAGGGGGCTCTGATATTTACTACCTGCAAACCTACTGCATATGGGGGGTATTATACTGTGTGTGTGTGTGTGTGTGTGTGTGTGTGTGTGTGTGTGCGTGTGCGTTTCCCGGGTGGTATTTTTTAACCATGTCTCCTCAAGTGGGAATGTGTACATACATATTCTCTGAACATGTTTCATGTATTGGGTGTATATCTGTGTTAATGTGTAACGAGTGTGTGTGTGTGTGTGTGTGTGTGTGTGTGTGTGTGTGTGTTTGTGTAAGCACAGGTGTGTCTGTTTGTGTGTGTGTGTGTGTGAGAGACAAGCATCTTGTCAGCACAGGGGAGAATTAACGAGCACAAGTAGCAGGATGCAAAGACACACACACACACGATATACAGTCCCAAAAAAAGGCTAGCAGTTCACACACACACACACACACACACACACGAAGCAGCACCCTGGGGAAATCACGCTACCAGAGTCTCGTAAACAGAGTAGTGAATGCACAGTGAGACAGCTGCTGCCGCCTCTGAAAATCACCTAATCAAAATCACATTTTAATTGACACACCCACTTAACAAGCCTCAGTTTGAGAGTACGAGAGAGAAACAATAGGAAAGACTGAGTAATCCCCCCCAAAATAGAAAACACTAGAAAACCCAAAAGCACAGCCTTATATTAAAATGCTTGTCACAATGTTTATCATTTGTTTGTTCTGTTAATATTCAGTTTATATTGGGATAATAATAAACGTTGTTTCGGATGTCTGCGAGACAAACACGTTGGTTTTTATTATTCCTGCAACATTAACTGACTTGGTAACTAAAGGCCTTGGTTTGATGACTTTTTAGACATGCTAGCACTGTGGCCCTAATGTCTCTCCAACACTTCCAATACAACGTCCAAAGTTAAATATCTTGACAAATGTTGGATAGATTGCTATTGTATTTGTTGCAGACAGCTTATTTTTTTACTACATAATGTGCTGCTGCATAGCTTGTGAATTTCACAAAGGGATCAGTCAAGTCTCATCTTTATCCGTAATAACACATCATCATTTATTTGTTGATTATATTTTGTATTTGTAATCGGAGGCTGCAAAGTAGCTGACATAAATAAGTAGTAGTGGAGTAGAAGTATAAAGTAGCAGATAATGGAAATACTCAAGTGAAGTACAAGTAGAGTAAATGTACTTATTTATTTTCCATCACTGTCTAAAGCTAATTAGCGATTTCCTGTCAGCCTCAGGTAACTTGCTCACATTAACATGCTAAAATTGCTATTACGATGGTATACTAACAAACTACAAGGAGTAACATACAACAACCAAAGTAGCACCCAAACCATTAGCATTGTAACATGCTGACTTTAGTATTTAAACATACAACTGTCACATGCCAAATGACAGCCAAAGGTTGTTAACATACTTGTTAATATGTAAACTCATAGCAAACAAGCGCTACATTGAACTTTTCAAAACAGAGGGAACAAAGTGCTTTACAGAAAGAAAAGAATGTGAAAGTGAGGAAGGACATGAAACAGATCGCTAACGTTAGCCTTCAGCTTAAAGTACAGCTGAGCCTAAGTACAATGGAGGCTGACAATGTAGAGCTAAGTTTAAGTGCGTTAGAATGCTAATGTACCTAGATTACCATTCAAAGCAAAGCTACGGAACACCTAATTAAGTACAGCAAAAACTGATAAAAGTTAAGCCAAGTCTAAAAATAAAGAAAGCTGATGAAGCTAAACACGACATGCAGTGGAGCGTTACTTGACAAGCTAATTGCCAATGTTAACACGCAGCAGATTCTACATTTTCTGCTGGTGTTAAATATCTTTTGTGAAGAACCTTGTTATATATTGAAAAATAGTAATGCCTGCCTTGCATCACTTCCTCTTGGTACAAAAAGGAATTTTCTCATACACCGCCAAAATAATGTTGCAGAGAGTTCATATTGTGCATGATGCTTGTTTACAGCGTTAGTTAAACATATGGGTTTGGGACATAACACATGCTACACAAAAATAAAAAAGGAAAGGATTTTGGAGATTACCACTTCTAAGATTGAAATCTTTATGGTCCATTCGTGCCAGCAGACAGAGCAGATGTGGGCACACACACGCAAACACACACAAACATACATACATACACAAGTCACACTGTCCAGTTTCTCAGGGAAACCAATGTTTATAAGCAGCACAGCACTTCCAAACCAGAGAAACACGTATCCACCCCAATGATGTCATGTGGAGTGCCTAGAGGTGCGTGTGTGTGTGTGTGCGTGCGTGCGCGTGTGTGCGTGTGTGTGTGTGTGTGTGTGTGTCGCCTATTCTTATTCTGTGTTCGTGTGTGCATTAGTTAAGTCAGCAGACATGTGGGTCTTTCTTTAATCAGAGACAGAGTCAAAAAAGAAACGCACATTTGCTCCGATATTTAAAATTATAATACGCTCGTTGGTGGTTTAGTGTCTCCTTGTTGTGTGGTGAAGTGCTTTGAGACATTTGGTGAAAAAAGTTTCTGACTTGACGGAGAGCACAAAATGGTAGAAGAGACAAGAGAGGCATAAAAGAAAAGAAAGAAAGAGAGAGGACACAAAACAGATGTGACAGGTTGAAAGCAGGACCGAAACTTCAATGGAAGAAAGAGAAGAAAAAAAGAAAAGTGGATGCAGGGAATTTAGTTTTAGATATTGTGAGGGGAAAAAAAACGCTGTAAAATCAATACATATTTTCAATAACTATAAATTCTGTAAATTTACACACTTAAAACTTAAAGACCGAATCAGCTCTGACTGAGCAAAGGCAGGACAGAGAACCAGAGATCTGATAGAAGAGGCAGATGGGACGCAGCAGCCAAACACACATTTCCCCACTCTCCATCTTTGTCTGCATTTCATTTCTTCGTCCCTTTTATTCTCTCCATCCATCCATTCATCCACCCGTCCCCTCCGTCGCCCCTAATAAAAGCCGTATGACTGTAAACCAGCGATACTTTCAACCCCTCTGGTTGTGATGATTTAATGCGAGCCAACAGACCAACTGAATTTCGGCAAATAGACTCCTGTTCCCCTGATTTGACGTGACCTGGACTTTTTCAAAATCAGAGAACCATAATGCTGTTTGGATAAACTGCTACAACATCCAACAGGGTATTTATCATTTAGCTACAGTAAGATGACCCGTTTAAATGTATGAACTTTTAGCTGCTAATTGATACCATGTCCGCTCTAACGCGGATTCAATTTGAGAACACATATTTTCCCTTCTTTTTTTGGCTTTCCGTTCACACAGTGCCAAAGTTTCCCACTGGAAAAAAAAAAAAGCTTTTTAAACACCAGTCCCACATTGTAGTTTGGACAGTTAAAACTGAGCTATATTAAAAAAAAATGCCATCATATGTTTATCAGCCTTTCATAGACATGGATAGGGTTGGGGATCATTTGGATTTTAACAATTCCGATTCCAATTCCGAATTTTCCTTTCGATTCCGGTTCTTATTGTTTATTGATTCCGATTCTTTTTGAGGTGGAGTTGAAATGGGTCACAAGGGGAACATTTCATTTTGATTCAACAGTTTTACCGGGCTTTTTCAATGTAAAATAAAGCCACACTTTAGAGCGTCGCTTACTGTGCTCCATGGCTGCAACACAACAGGCGCCTGGAAATACGGTGGCCGCTACGGAAACCAAAACCTGCGCCTGTTAAATTTGGAACCGATGATCGGATTCAAAACCCATACGATTCCAATAAATAAATAAATAAAACAATGATTCCATTGAAATCTTAGACGGAAACGATCTGAAAAGAAAATGCAAAAGTGGCGTTGCGTTCTCACTTTTTATTCAGCGTTTAGACGAGAGTTTTGGGTGGGGGGGGGGGATCTGCGTGCATACGGTGACGCAAAAGTGTGTGAAATTATTAAGTATGCACGCCAGGCGGCTAGGTGGCACTGCCACACAACACCACCAAGGCCGCGCGACTACGTAGAACCTTCCTTCTGCTTCTCTCCTTAGTAGCGCCAAACCAAAACATGTCGAGGCGAACAACAAAAGCTGACAATTTTGTCTGGAAAGATGAGGTGGTGGAGTTGCATGTTTGTCTGATGATGACCGGCACAGTCGACCGTGATAAGCCACAGCATAGCACCCACGGGAGCACTACCAATATCCTGAGCTTCGCAGCCCTTCAGCCGTTGCTTGAGAGCGAGAGGCAGCGGGCAGAGGAGGGTGAATCTCTCGCTCTCTCTCTCTCTCTCTCTCTCTCTCTCTCTCTCTCTCTCTCTCACACACTGGCTCAAATTAATAGCCTACATATATATGGTCATTGAACTGTAACATATCCACATTGTCAAAATCATTTAAATATTACATACATAAACACAGGAGCCTATAATTTCTGTAGCCTACTCCGTAACAACAGACTACCTGGACGCCTTTTTCTCATCTCGCTCCACACCGCTGTCTTCAGACTTTTGCGTTTTCACCCTTTAGACGGTAACGCGACGGTGGAGCGTTTATAAGATTTCCACTCTGGAGGGTGGTTTCACTTTTTTTGCGCCCAAAACGCCGTCGTCGTAGAAACGAAAGGCACATCCCATAAAATATGTTGCCGTTTTCACCCGCGAGCGTCATGTCGTGTCATGTTACAAGTCGTGTAAACAGGGACTTATTTTTTTTAAAAACGCTTCCAAATTGGAAGCGGTTCTCGATGCCCAATCCTAGACATGGATGAGTATTTCCAGGCCACCATCACCAAAAGCTTACTTACTGTCACCTCCGACTCTTTCTGTGACCACTCATTATTTATTTCAGTGCAGCTGACATGTTTTGACAATTTCATAACAGCTTCAAGCGTGATATACTGTATACTCCCATTGTCTATCACAACATAAATGCCATGTTTTTTAGAACAGCTGGTCAGCATAGTGGAGGGAAAGTTATAAATTATTAAGACCAAGTAGGCACTGGAACATGAGATCAATTAAAAAAGCCAACACTAAATTAATGATTGTGTTTATAGGTGGCATACACTTAGCTACATTTTCTTTTGTGTGCTACATACAAGCATGAAGGCGGGTTCAGACTTAATGCAACGCTTATGTCTGCCTTGCAGTATTCACATGAATTTGACAGAGTCGGTTTAAGGGAAGCACTTCATTTCCAGGTGATAAAGAAGCAGGGTGCTGCCGGAAGAAAAAAAGTACAGAGTCAAAACTTCCTGGAGACCTAAAACAATCCCTTAAATTTAGGATAAATGGAGCTGAACTTTTATGCATTGTTTGATGCTTTTCATGACGAAGCCAGTTTCTGCTTTTGTAGTTTGGAGGAAACAAAATCGAACTCAAGCTTTCAGTTCTTCCAAGATGATTCAGAATAAAACGAAATATAGAGCTTACATTTTTCAACATAAACCTCTCAACATAAAACATTGTGTTGTGACCAGATTTTGGCCACATTTAATTCAGTCACACTCTCTCAGACACACAGAATGAATAACTGCTGTGTCAAATGTAACATTTGACTGACAAAGGGAAAGGAAGGAGGATTTCCTGTTGCTCTGCGGTTAACACTTCCACACACCGGATCTTCAACATTTTTGCGACACCGAAATGATCAAATTCAGAACTCAGAAACACGGCCCTATACAGCGTAACGTTGGGGCAATGAACTCGACTTGTAGACATACTCCTTGTTTGTTCCTGACCTCACCCTCCTTACAATAATTCTCCCGCCGCTCAACTTTTCGCCTAAGTTTCACCCTGCCGGAGGATCTCTCCTGGGTTCTGTGGGCTGTCAACGCTGAGCTCAAAGGCCCGGCTTTAGGCTTAACCACACAGCTACACATACACCCTCAGATTAATATACAAACACACATATAAAAGGAAGATATAGAAAGATGCAAAAAGGAAGAAATACCACAAGACGCAGACTGACTGAGGTTGTGGGTAAAAGAGCAGGGTCAGTGGTGTATTAACACACACACAAAAGGATGTTAAGAGCCACAGGGAGTAAAAAAAAGAAAAGAAGAACAAGTCATACTTTCATCCCACACAGAGACGTATAGAAACAAGAACAGAAACATGAAACCACACACAAAAAGAGCCATGCAGAGACAAAAGGGCTTTAGGTGAACGAGGGTTCAGGAAGACACACACAAACACACTTATTTACCCCTTCACACCCACACAGACAGACACACCTGTGCTTCCACACGCACACGCACCTACCTTTGATGGTGCTGATGACCTGGTCCAGGTGTTTGGCGTCGTTGCGGTCTGGTCGACAGCTTGGGCTTATCTCCAGCGAGTAGTCCGGTCCATACTCTGTAAAAAACTAGACATCACATCACAACAATCATTATGACAGCTTCTGGGTTTATGGATTTCAAAAATCTATTGGACTCTTTTTCGTATTCGCAGTTGTACTTTCATCCCTGACATCTGCACACAGAGCCTGCAGCAGAGCGCCAAAGTACACTTTCTCCTCTTTGTCTCGGTTTTAAAGAATGCAGCTGCTTTCCTGGAACATTTTGGGCTCTGTTTGGACTTTAAAGAGTTGGATTGTGAAACTGACTGGTGATTAATAATTACACAGGCATTCAGGGATAATTCCTTTAAAGGTCCCATATTGTAAAAAGTGAGATTTCCATGTCTTTTTTTATTATAAAGCAGGTCGAGAACGTTATATAAATACCGTGAAAGAATCAATACACAGAGAAATATTCTGTATTCTGAAATGGTGACTTTAAACGAGCCGTCAGGACTTCTGTACGGTTGTGATGTCACAACTAGAAAGTGCCGCTACAGTGCCATTACAGACAGTCCCCGGCTGCAATGACAATGCAGACATGCAGAGAGAGCGCATGTGGAAAACCCAGAAACGCTGACCAATCAGAGCAGACTGGGCTTTTTATTAATGGGAACGTCATTAGTTTGGCAGGTATTTGGTCATAAACCAAAGTAATAGACGAGTTACAATTTTCACCTGATGACGGCGCTAGATGAAAAGCCGGAGAATTACATTTTTAAAACAATTCAACCCGATGGAAACATGAATGTCTATGCCAGATGTCATGCCAATCCATCCAATAGTTGTAGAGAAATCTCACTCAAAACCACAAATGTGAACCTCATGGTGGCGCAAGAAGAAAAGTCACGGCTTCACCAAAGTCATTGGGATTCATCCTTCAAATTTCATGGCAATCTGTCCGATATTTGTCGTGATATTTCTGTCTGGATGAAAGCCGTGGACCAACAATACCTTCGCTAGAGCCAGGCCACTCTAAAAAAAAAAAACACATCAGAGCTTTCAGATGGACACATGTTCTTTATATATTTTCTGCAGTCAGTGTGCTGTCTAGGAGTTGCATTTACACAGTCTAGTCTGGTTCATGGACAGAAAGAAAATGTACCATAATGCAGAACACAGAAGAGGATCCACAAATCAGTCAAACTTCCACTGGACAGCCTTGGCCTCACCAACATGAACAAAAAAACCCCGCCTGAGATGATTTCAGCACATACCAAAGACTCTTGGCATTTCATGCAGAGTCGGACCAATTCCATGAAACAAAACCAGCCAATATAAGAAAAAAAAAAGAAAAGAAAAACAGGTGGAAATCCAGAGAGTGGGTTCAACTAGAAGTTAAAACCAGAGCACGTCAGTTGAAAAAACATATTTTCAGGGAATTTGTTGGGCCGTGACTCAGTGCCATGAGAGCAAAACATACTTGGAGGCCAGGTCTGACCACAAGTGCGTCAGTCCATTCGCAGTGACTGTGAACGCCTTGGACTCTGAAGAATCAGTAGAACACACCGAACAAGTCATTGTGAATGAGGTCTGAAACCAAAGACCCATATTTCTCCAAACATAATACATGCATAAAAAAATTTGTTCTGAAATTATAGTCAAACGTTGATCAAAAAAGTTCATTCTAAAAGGCTGGGGCTAGCAGACGTAGATCAATTTCCGGTCTTTCGACTAATTAATTCATTGTTTCACAACTAAATGTTATATTGATATTCTCTGACTCGAAGTAAAGACAGCACGCACTTCCCAAAATGTGAGACTGCTCCTTTAAGTTGGCGAAGTGATTCTGCAAACATCCCATAATGATTTGTGTCCTAATGCCACAGCCATTTTAAAGACAGGAATATCTTGTATTGGATTGAAACTCTTTAGTGGATTAGATGGATGTCATTAGAGAAGACTTCAGAAAGGCTGTTAGCAACACACACACACACACACACACACACACACACACACACACACACACACACACACACACACACACACAGGAGTATATTTTGGTGTACTTGAAAGACAAAGACTACTCTGTCTTTGTTTAATAGCCGTGTGTGTGTGTGTGTGTGTGTGTGTGTGTGTGTGTGTGTGTGTGTGTGTGTGTGAAGTCCAAGGATATTTTCTTGTGTGAGTACATGCTAGCAAATATCCAAGATGTCTTTAAGTGAGAGAGTGTGTGTGTGTGTGTGTGTGTCTGTTTCCAATTAGCTCCGATGAGTTTCTGTGTCTTACCTCCGGTCTCAACAGAGCTCAACATGAGAGTTACTTAGCACACATGCACACCCGCTATGTATTCCCATGAACCCAGTGCTCTGTCCCCTGCTGTCCAGCAAAAACACACACACACACACACACACACACACACACACACACACACACACACACACACACACACACACACACACACACACACACACACACACACACACACACACACACACACACACACACACACACACACTCCTGCTGCTTGCTTGTTTGGCTTGGACGACCATGGAAAGAAAGAGAGAGAGGAAACGAGAAAGAGAGAGGTGCAGACACTCCTAAGAGTACTACTTTCCTATAACATTTCTATAATATTGGTATAATATTCCTCGTACTTTTCAGACTACAGGGATCGGTAGAATGAGAGAAAGAGAAAAATCGATGCTGAATAAAATAAATGATAAAAGAGAGACTTTAGTGCACGATCCAGTGACGCAGCGTATCTACGTCACCTGGACAGGGTCAAGAGACAGAAAATAGCCGCTGACTGGCTCCAGTGTCTCTGGCAGAAACACACAGAGAGATAAATAGTGGAAGGTTTCCAATTATTTACCATGGCCCTTAACATGGACCCTCTGCCCATCACTCACTGTTCGTTTGAGCTTGTTTGTATGAGAAACAGTGGCCTTGATGCAGAGAATGCTGTGTGTGTTTTGCAGCTTCTTCTTTTTTTAAAGCAGATGAAAATAAAGTTTTATAAATATGTTTTGCATGTACATTTTATGAAATATTATTATGGATTTTTTTGCCAAACAATGCAAAAAAAATAAAAAATGCCTACCACAGCTCTAATGCGGAAATGTTGCATATACCTTTAAGAAACTGTACTGGTATTAATGGTACTATAGTAACAGAAGTTGTGATCACAGTTTTGGATATGTGTTAGTAAGTATTATATTAAATAGTACATTAATAGTGTAACTATTGAGGTAGTTGTAGTCTAGTGGCAGTAATAGTCATCAACTTTTGAGGGAGTAGCCCAAAGTAATTGTAGTAGTATTAGCTACAGTAGTAGTGATGGCATTTGGAGTAATATGTGTTTATCCATACTTGATGTTAAATACAAGTGTGTGTATTATTGTGTATGTGTCCAAGCTCATGTGTGAGTGGAAAGACATAACATGCACGTGTATGTGAAAAAGTTTGAGTGTGTGTTCATATGCATGAGCCCATCTGTTGACAGCAGAGTGTGTGTGTGTGTGTGTGTGTGTGTGTGTGTGTGTGTGTGTGTGTGTGTGTGTGTGTGTTTGTTTTTGCAGCGATCAGCAGGATCTCCAGCTCTGAAGGATGCCGAGCTGCACAGCGGAGGGGAAAAAGTCAGAAAACAAATGGACTCTGTCTGTTATCAAGCTGCTATCTAATAAATGTTTTCAACAAGGGAAGAAAACGGCCCGATGCCCGAGTCACATAGCGCACGTACACCTCGCTCTCTCTCTGCATCTGGACTCTCTCCCATCCTCCCTACCCTGCGTCTTCAACAACAATCCATTTTTTTTTTTTTTATAGATTTGTCTGTGAGTTTTCCTTTTAAGGTAACACATACTATTTGTATGTTTAAAAAAATAAAAATAAAAAATAAAATAAAAATCAGGAAAGCCAAAAGGAGTAAAGCCCGAATGAGCCGGTGAACAAGATTGGCACCATTATGTGTAAAACTTGAATTTTCTATTAGTCTCTAATCTATTATTACTGTGGGAACTTTGAATTGTGTCCCTTTTTTTCCTAAGAGCAGATGAGTGTAAGATCCTGCTCATGCAAAGAACATGCAATTAGTAAAGACCTCATTTGCATTTTTCTAAAACACAAACATTTGATGTAATCATGCAAAGGCATTCAATTAGTGAATGTATAGTAAAACAAACATTGTATGTACAACTGTGATCCAGTCAGTAAAGTTAATATGGTATTATTGCGAAAGTATGATAAAATGGTTTCACTGTCTCCTATGGCTGACCTCAGTTATAACTGTTAATAAAAAGGAATTCAATTGGGAAAAAGTATTATAAATACAGAGCCATCTTCATAAAAATGAAGGTAACAATGTGAATAATGATCCCGTCTTCTAGGATCAAGCCCGTCCATGAACTTGAAACACAAACAGACATTAAAGACAACTGCAACACAGATACGACTCTTTCAGCTCATTGTTGGTACATCCCAACATTCAGCAAACACTTTCCCTGCCATGATTCAGACAAATAATCTACAGCAGCAAGACATTTGATTAACGAAAATCAATAACACATATTTCAATGTTATTTTCTAAACAGGCAAATTGCTCTCGGTCTTCACACACACACACACAGACAGACACACACACACACGGGCTGTGCAATTAATCAAAATGTAATCGTGATTATGATTTCGGCTACCAATGATCACAAAAACAGAACAATCAAGAAAAACAATTATTTAGCTCATTACGTTTTGCAAATAAACTCTTATTTTCTCTTGTGTTCTGAATGAAAAAATAAAGTTTAAAGGAACATGAATTAGGAACAGTTTTAAGGCAAATTTCACAGTGTTTTTTTTTTTTTACTGTTGATTTATTTAACTTTTTTCCATTTTATTTTTTTTAAGTTCAATAACTGGAACATCTTTCCAGAAGTCAACGAGTAATCGTGTTAAATAATCGTGATTTCAATATTGACCGAAATAATCGTGATTATATTTTTTTCCATTATCGAGCAGCCCTAGCGTGCACACGCACCCACACACCCACACACCCCCTCCGGTGATGTTTCCGGTGATTGAGCCTGTGACTCTGGGAGCCGACACATCCCTGACGGCAGCGAGGGGCAGGACAGGAAGTGGATGCAGACAGGGAAAGATGAAGTAGGAAGTAAAGAGGCGGGACGCTTCCCCGCTGCCAATCTGGGACCAGAGACGTCCTCCCTTCCTGTGTGGCTCTGAGACAGACACACATTTGTAATTACTTCTGTTGCTGGACAAACGCGGATACATTTTTGGTGCAGTGGACCAGTTAGCGTATCCTACCAATTCCCAGCAGTTCTTTAATGTCTATAATCATTACTATTACATTTAAACATCCAAAAGTCAAGTTTTGCCCAAATAATGTAGACAAACTCTGGATGTGAGAATCTGCATATCAAGCAAATCCAGGTGCCAGTTTCCGTTTGAGACTATTTTATTTGCATACACAATATGTCCTTTGTGGGCATGCAGTGGAGACAGGAAAGAGAAGAGCGACAGAAAGAGGGGGAAGTACTGTATGTGACAAAAGGATTTGAGCTGGATTTACACCAGCAACATTGTGAGTTCATGGTATGCGTGTTAGCCCGCTGAGGCAGCCGCAGGAAGTTTGGATCTGTGGTTTGTTTTTATCAGAGCAGCGCGGCTGGGAGGAAATCAGCTGCTGGGAAATTACCGAAAACTTTTTAGAGAAGAGGAGGGGTCTGGGGTGATAAAGTAAGTCACACGGACAGCTCTAACTGTTTACCAAACACTTCTCTATAGGGATAGAGATCTATAGGGATGCACCGATTGTGAAATTCTGGGCTGATACCGATTTAAAATAACAATTTGTCTAATAGACAATGTCAATTTTTTTGTTGTTGTTGCCCAAGCATGACATTTTATCTCGCAGAACATGGGAGTTGCTGTTTTACCATTGCCTCGGCCAGTTAGTTTGGCATTTGAAGGGGGTTAGGAACCAAAAAAACTAACAAACAAAGTCACACAATTAAACTCACCGATCGAGCATCCGTGTCGGTACTCCTGCCTGCTTCTCCAAACTGGGGGCGTGCAGACCGCCAACTACTGGAGCTAATACACTGTGGATAAGTTCCTCATACAACCCCACTTCAGAAAATCCAAACTATCCCTTTAACATTCCCAGATTCCCTGTGTTGTCAACTGCTATTGAATTTAAAAGTTCAAAAGCGCAGCATGTGGACATCAAACGTTACAAATAAATGTTCAAACGGAAAAGTAATCACAAGCAAGATGAAAAAACGACAACAATAAAAGGTTATAAAGACAATCCCCATGCCTGTCCAATCAGAGACTTCAATCCACCTCTGACCTCTGTGGCTATTCTTAGCAAGTCCCGTATTGCTGCCCCCTGATACAGACACAGATTGGCTCCACCACTATCACACAGTGTGTGTGTGGGGGGTCAATCAGGATCAGCTAACTGCTAACAGACAATACAAGTCAACAGGGAGGGTTAATGACTTTCGACCCGAAAGCTCGAGTCCTGATTCGAACTACAAAAGGCACTTTTACTTGTGTTTTTATAAGACATTGGAGTATAATAAGTGTGATAGAAGCAGGGTCATTATGTGGGTTATCTGCAGTGTAATATTTTGTCTGGTAATCAGTGAATATTACAGCACTATTGTTAATGTGACTGGCCAACTGTGAGTAATGTTTGTGTTTTTTAGACTACTATTTTTAACCATTTAGTCCAGGGCTTGTAGATGCCAAAGACTCGCCCTCTCGGGCACGAAGAATAAAAGGATGAAGTTGATTCCATTAAAAACAAAATATTTAAATCAAAATCAGACAAACATAAATTAGTTTGGCTTGATTTCAGTGAGATTTGAGTAGATAAAACAAACTAAAACGGCTGTTTTGGGATGTTCGAAACGAGATGAAGCATCATTTATTATTTGTCAGTTAAGGACACATTTAAAGTGCAGCAGCACAGTGAAAACAAATAAGCATTTATTTTACTTCTACTTGGCGCAACTGCCTAACTGATAGTTTCCCATTCGAGTAACAGTTGTTTCGTCCACATTGGTGGCAATGTCTTATACAATGAAACACAAAAATGATATAAAACAGGACAGCACATTATATGGCTGTAATGAATGCGTGGTTTTGTCTACAGTAGAGCAGAAGGGTGCGCGCGCACACACACACACGAAAATGGTACAAAGGTAGTTTTTGTTCCCTGTGTCGCTGGAACTTCAGCTTTGCTTGGTCATCATGGATAAATGCCCCTCTTATCGAGCACAACGGGCACAGACAGAGCCACACACACACACCTGTGTAAAGTTGTGTAGCGCTACAAATTCAGTAGAAAATGACCTTCAAAATAACATCTATATTACCCACTAAATTGGAAAAAGAAGCCAATAAGCACCTTAATATTAAAGTTAGGAAAACCCATTAGGCTGTTTTTGTGTGTGTGTGTGTGTGTGTGTGTGTGTGTGTGTGTGTGTGTGTGTGTGTGTGTCCTCGCATCATCTGTGGCAGCTGCCTGCACTGATAGTTGCTTTGTTTTCAGTGAGTGCTTCTTAATGAGGTCAAAGGCTATTTAGGGCCATTGGATGCTGACAAGGAGAAACAAGAGGGACCTTCATTACGGTTAGAACACACACACACACACACACACACACACACACACACACACACACACACACTCGCATAAAAACACACACATACAAACGGCCACGCACTCATAGCTATTCATTACATTTGAGAAAGACAAGGTCCAAAAAGCTGTTGCTGGAGAAAGAGACTCTTTGTGTGTGCAAGAAAAATAGATGGGTCTACTGATTTCTATTTGGAGAGAGGGTGGGTCAATTAGATTTAGCCGTTAGCATAATGAGAAAATTTGTGGCCACACATGTGCTTTCCTTTACAAACTTATAAATTACTGGGATGTTTTTTCTTCCTTCCAAGACGTGTCTCAGTAGGTTCACTTGTTTACATCCACACTAGGACCTAATTACGGTGAATAACCAGATTAAGTTCCACTTAAAGTGTTTATGGTTCACAGTGACGTGGAAAAACCAGGGGTCTACATGTTGTGTTTCATAATCCTGTTAATGGTGGCCTGCAGGAAACTTCTTAATAACACAGAGAGTTTGAAAATGCGACCATTGCTCAATATGAAAAGTGAATGTGATAGCAGTCCAGGGCTGAAACGATTCCTCGAATAACTCATATAATTCGATTACAAAAAATCCTCGACGCAAAATGATTTGCCTCGAAGCTTCATTAAATCAATGTTACCAACGCTGTATTGCTTCCACACGGATCATTATTATTGTCGCACACCAGACGCTGCTCAGTCTGCTGGCGACACATGCCAGAGCGTAAATAGTGAGGGGCTAAGAGAAGAGACAGGCTGGAGGAAACGACAGAAAGTGTCCAAAGTTTGGAATCAGTTCAAACGTAGTTAAAACGAGAACTCTGTACAACTTACCACAATAATAGCACGACGTCAATGCTTCAGCATCTCAACAGAAGACATTTCTCATCCATTCCACGAAGCGGACACGACAAAAGTAAATAACGGAGTTGTATGGACGATGAAACTACACCAAACACAACAACTAGCAAAAACAAAGACAAGAAAATACGTAGTGGTGACCACAATTTGCTCTAAAGAGCCGACTTGTTGACTATCCCTTCAAGAAACAGCTGATTGTTGCGCACCACTCTCTCTCACTCTCTCTCTTCACGGAGAAACAGCTGGTCAACGATCTACTAGCATAAGTATAACAGAGCTGTGTAGCATTGTAATTAAATATATAAATACAAATAGGTTTAGTATAATTAATATTTACATATATTTACATATAGGCCCATATACAGATCAGTCTCAGGATGAAACTTGTAGTTCTGAAAGTTAAGTTGCACAACTTAAGGTCATGTTTATGTATGTTTAATGTATGCCTTAGTGTGAGGTTGATGTCATTTCAGAAAATGTTTTCTTTAAAAATTTTACAATGTAATATGGCACTTAAATGCACTTCATATGTTTAGTTTTTGGAGAGATGATATTGTAAGCAATGTAGGCAACACAAATGTTGCTTTTTCCAAAAATTTAACCAAACTATTGTTTATTATTGCTCTTCAATGAAACAAAAGTATTTCTTATCCGATTAATCGATGGAATAATCAAACTGGCAGCATTATCAAATTATATATCGATATTGATCAATATGGAAAACATTATCCTGATCATATTTTTTGCCATATCGCCCAGCCCTAGTTCATAATGTTTCGTTTTTTTAATCCTCCGTGTCCTCCTTGCCTATGTAGCAACTGTGTGGAGGAGGGGTGGGGGTGAAGCGCTATCACGGGAGACTTGTATCATGTGGAAGCACCGACAGAATTGTTGTCATTACTGAGAATTCCTGACGGGGGACACAGAAACTATGCACTATAGCTTTAATGTACAGACAACATCACTTACTCATTCAAATTTAGATTTCTCCTTCAATAATACTACTGTAGAGTCTTTTAACCAGACCGACATTAGGCCAATGCGGTGAGACAAAGGGAGAACTTGCTTTGACGCGCGGTTTGCCAATAAATCAATGACCATACTTTAAATATCTTTCAGTGCCGTGAGCACACCTGTGTACCTCTGGCTGTTGATTACCTATATGCATTCTGGTGACAATGCTTCACCCAGTGATCAAACATAAAACTGCATATGCATTAATGTCACCCATGTGGTATATAAGCAAAACAAAACACAACGTTGCATAATGGCTCCAACAACCACTATAAAATGTCATCGTAATGCCAAGAAAGGAGAGGAGCCTGTGTTAGAAGAGGCAGACAGCAAGGAACTGTCAACACTCGTACCCCTTCTCTCTCTCTCTCACTCACTCTCTCACTCTCACACACACACACACACACACACACACACACACACACACACTCTCTCTCTCTCTCTCTCTCTCTCTCTGAGTCACCTGCAGACAAACCCCTTTATTGAGAAGAAGGCGGCCATCTTTGATTAGATGGAGTGACTCAGCAGACAGTGAACACAAGGGGGTGCGTTTGTGTTTTTTATGTGTGTGTGTTGGCCTGTGATTTTGTGTGACAGTACAATGAATGAGCACGTTTGTGTTCATGTGGGAATATGTGAATGTGGGCGACTGTGGCTACAACAGAGGGAGAGAGTGTGTGTGTGTGTTGTCATACCTCGTGGTCTGGTATCTCAGAGGAGAGAGTCTTTCCCAGCACCGCTGCCGTCAGGTAGGTCCAACAACGAGCCGTATTAGCCAGGTTATAACCTCCTGGTGAGGAAGAGGGAGACACAGACACATATAAGGGGGACATTTTGTGATCACATGCAACGTATTTGTCAGATGCTGATGGTTCCTGAAATCCAAACCTTTGTCTGACCATGGCTAAATACCGCCAACGTTAGGGGTGCACGATTCAGAAAATGTCACGATTCCATTTTCAGGCTCAAGATTCGATTCAAAATCGTTTTTTCGATTCAAAAACGATTCACGATTAAAATAAAAACGATTCACAGTATGTAAATGTAGTTCCTTACCCATGTGATTGCAGTAGACAAACAATTTTTTTTTTTATTAAAAAATATGAATCGATTTTTGGAATTCTATGAATCGATTTTTTTGCAGACGCCTGGCCAACGTTGTCAAGCGAAAACATTTTTCGAAATGTAACGGTGTGGAACGGATTCATTTCAGTGAATCTAGTCGCTTAGAAGGCTTTATAAACAGAACGTCGAGATAAAAGACATGAACTGAAAAAGAGAATGGGGGGGGAATGAAGTGTTGACAAATGTAGCCGGCACAGACAAAATCACTGACTCGCTACAACAAACTAAGAAGCTAACGAGACCAAATGTTAGGTCAAAAACACACACACAGAAGACAATTAGAAAGAGAGAAGGATGAAGAGGATAGACTTGAGTGAAATCAAGAGAATGACAAGATCCAAGAAAAAGAGGAGGATATAACTGAGACAAAGTATGTAGGACAGAGAGGGAGGGAAAGAAAGGAAGAGAGGTGGGATTGTAGTTGAGTAAAATGGCTTCATTGTGTCGTATAAGTAGTAGCTATCATCTGGCCAAGGGCTGAGGGGTCTGGAACAGAGCACAGTGTGTGTGTGTGTGTGTGTGTGTGTGTGTGTGTGTGTGTGTGTGTGTAAATCCATGTGTGTGTAATTGTGCACAAATGTGTGGATCACTGAAATTCAAAGCAAATACAAACACACATAAAGGACATGGTTAATCATCTACCTTCCATTGGGAGTATTTTAATACACTAAGTGCACACTTATATACGGGGACACACATAATTAACACATGCATACACTCCAACACATGGACATCCATCTATACAATTACATAAAAAAACAAAACCTCAGCCAGAATAATAAACAAACTCATACATCGTACCTCCTCCCAGCAGCAGTGTAGGTAGCTGCCACTCCAAGACATGCTGCAGACACTTGCCCACCCCCACCGGGGTCATGTTAAAGGAGCACATGGGGTCGCCCGCCATGGTGTCGGCACCTAGCTGCATGACCAACGCCTCCGGGTTAAACTGTGCACGCACTTCCTGCATTACTCTGCAAAATAAGACAGCAGTAAACATGTTGTTACACACTGATGATGCAGGCCGGGCCAATCAAGAGTCAAGAGTACGTTTTAACGCAAAATAATAGCATTTAAGTAGTGTCGGAAAATGATGGGGAAAAAAAGGAAAAATCACCATCATGCTTGTATGTTTTATCAAAATCTGACCAGCTGTAGCTTCTGTTCTACACAGCATTCTACTGTGGACCAGCTGTCTACAGTCAGTTCCACCAATCAGAAGTGATGGAACGCCTGTCTACAGTCAATTCCACCAATCAGAAGTGACGGAACACCAGTCTACAGTCAGTTCCACCAATCAGAAGTGACAGAACACCAGTCTACAGTCAGTTCCACCAATCAGAAGTGACGGAACACCAGTCTACAGTCAGTTCCACCAATCAGAAGTCACCACCTAGAAATTATTTATGCTGTTAAATCATTCTCATCTCAGTGAGCAGGAAAGTATGGGCTACTGCTTGATTTCGGATCATTACATTCCTTAATTGCAAGACAAATAGAACAAATAAAACCTGGCATATGTGATCAAACCTTCAGTATATGTTATAAGCAGTGGCCATTATAGCTTAATGTTGAAGCTAATGCATACAGTGTGTCATAAACTGTAGTTCTAGTAATAGCCAATAGCTGGTGGCTCTAAAAAAAAAAATCCCTGAGTCTGGGAAAATCCATGACTTTCCTCTGAAACAACATTAAAAAAATACTTTTTTTTTCATGTGAAACAAATCACATTTTTCAAAATATCCCTTCAAAATCCCATGATAGCATAGATTAGACCTACTGACTGTCACTGATTATAACTTAACACCGGACGACCTGGTTAAACTACAGTGTATATTTCAGGGGTTTCTGGCACTATACAGACACTGACGCCAAAATGAGCTTCAACAAAAGGAACTTCAACGAGAACATCCCAAATTTAAGCCCCTGACATTGGAAGGAATAACCAGCTGAAGGGTCCTTGATAAACCGCTGAAACTGCATTAGCACCAAGGCACTGACACTGACCTTTAATCTCTGGGTGGGTCAGGAGAGGGAAGGGAAAATAGAAATCCTTCAGGAAAACATGCTTTTAAGGTTGCCTCTGAGCTGCATAGGGAATTCCTAATACTTTACTCTGTGTGTGTGTGTATATACCTGGTAAAAATCTGGTAGTATCTGTCATCCTTGATGCCGTCCTCCAGCGGGACGTTCACGGCGTACCAACGGCCTTTACCCAGCCCTGTGTCACACAGGTCACCCGTACCTACATATACACACATTTATCTTACACTGTCTCACAAGATCGGATATTCAATTTGACGCTTTTATCCAAAGCGACTTACAATTGCTATATATGTCAGAGGTCGCACGCCTCTGGAGCAACTAAGGGTTAAGTTGTCTTGCTCAGGGACACATTGGTTGATGTATCGCAGTGGGAATCGAACCCAGATCTCCCACACCGAAGGCATGTGTCATATCCACTACGCCATCACCGCCCATATTGTTAATAATTAACATATTGTAAATACATGCAAGTATCCACCTGGGAAGAATCCAGGAGAGAACTTGTGCAGGGAGACAGTCATGACTTTTGATGTGAAGCTGAAGGCATCTTCCACACCTGCAGTGAGAGAAGAAAAAAAAAAAAACAATAAAGAAAGAATTGGGGCACTTCAACCGTTACACCTACACCAAATATTGTTGGAGGGATCTGCAGGTTTGCAGAAAAGTAAACATGTTTAACGGATTTTCAGCCTGATAATAAATATGATAAATAAACAGAACAGGCAAAAGATTTTTCGTTATGTTTGTTTGATTTTATTGTTTGTGTGTGTGTACCATCTCCGTGATGCAGGTCAACGTCCACATAGAGGACCCTCTCGTACTTCTCCCTCAGTTTGAGGATTCCCAACACAGCATCGTTCACATAACAGAAACCTGATGCCTCATCCCTGGGAGACAGAGAGAGAGAGAGAGAGAGGGAAATATAACTGTAGGGTCTGAAAGTCTGACCTTAGCATGGAGCGCCCCCGTCAGCCCCATCAGTGGAACTGATGAGGACAGCTAGAGGTGCCTAAACTTGATTGAAGTTAGTGGCATCCATCCATCTTCTGTCGGAACAGGTTGACTTACTTCTTGGCATGGTGCCACCCTCCTGCCCAGTTGATAGCCACTTCACACTTTTGGTCCAGCAGACACTGGGCTGCTGTCAGTGTAGCGCCCCCTACTGCTGCTGCATAGTCATATATCCCCTCCACCACTGGACAGTCATAACCTGGAGGGAGAGAGACACATGTAGAAAAACATAATCAAATGTCAAAAAGAATGACCAGAGCCCATTTTGGCTTAACAGAGCCCACAATGCCATGAAACAGTACTAAGATACATTTTAAAGAGGACTTTTTTTGTGTGGCTTTTATTGTTGATAGGACAGCTTAAGGCTGTTTTATGCTTCTGCGTCAACTCCACGCCTTCGCACCTACGGCGTCGTGACCCTTTCGGAGTTCTGCGTCGAGGTTGCTTTGCATTGCGGGTGAATTTCACCGCCATAACGCTAGGGGGTGATAAGTCTGAGGTTATTTGCGAGGTGTCTGCCAGCCAGTTTATGTTATGTTAGCAAGCAAACTTTAGCACAACTGCCCACAAAGTACTGCTTGCTGGCGAAGTGCTAATTCCAAAACGTTACTGACATATAGACACTTTGCAAACGGATAACCCCGTCATTGTAACCTAAATATGTCTGAGTTTATTTGCAAAGCTGATGTCAGTGAACTAGCATGCTGCTACTCCCCACAGTAGGCTGCTTGAAACACCGACTATCAACACACAGGACGAGTTGACCAATCACAGTCCTTGCGGTCTGCGTCGCCTCGAGGTGCACGTCGAGCTACGGTGGAGGGCTCAGAGAGGGGTTCGCGGCGACGCAGAGGGGTCTGCGGGGGTACGCCGTCGATTTGACGCAGAAGCATAAATCAGCCTTTAGACTTCAAAGGGGAGAGAGAGGGGGAATAGCACTAAGATATATTTGAGTGTTTCCTAAAATATTGCACTTGAATATGAATAAACAGGAATGTAAATCTTTTTTGCCTTAGCTTCACTTCTCAAGGCTAAATCGTGCCGTCATAAAAGAGGATAAAGAAAACTGATGGGCTGTAAATAAAAATGATCAGAAAGGAAAGGACAAGGAAAGAAAAGGAAGACAGAAATGAGGGCGGTACATGGATGTGATCGATGGAAAAGGGATTTGAAACAACACAAAGAAACAATGAAGTGTGAAGTTAAATAAATGAAAGAGATGATGGAGAGTGATGGTAAAGAGAGAAATGTCTCAATCCGGGAAAAGGTGGAGCAGTTTGCTTTTGTAACAAGACGGAAGGATGAACCCGAGAGGTGTGCAGAACACAAAAGGAGGAAGTAACGAGAGGGATGAGTCGAGGGCATAAAGAAGCGCGATAATGGATGAGGGCGAATGAGAGAAGGGAGGGAGACAGATAGGGAATGAGTCAAGGAAACGAAAACAAGGAGGGTGAAACTGAAGATTGGTCTAAAGTTAGAAATGTAAACTTTGGAGAAGGGTGGAGTGCGAGGCAGCTCATCCAAGAACAACAGACCATGGTGGGATTGTTTTGACCGTGTCCCACCCAGTTCAGTTGAGTTGAGGCGGGACATTTTTATGTATTGCTATCTCAACCAAAGTATGCAAATGATGTTAAAAAGAACAGCAAGGATGCTATGCAGATACTACTTTAATTTAGGGCACTGAGAAAGAAAAGTAACCCCTTTAAAACTAACTAAAATGTTTGTTACAGTAAGTACAATTCAAAATCTTGACAGCGTGAAGAATAAACTAGGTCAATTGGTCTTTTGCCTCTTGGCGTGTAACTGGGCTGAGAGACTGTAGTGTGTGTGTGTGTGTGTGTGTGTGTGTGTGTGTGTGTGTGTGTGTGTGTTGTCTGTATCTGCTCTTTGGGTTACTTACCTTTACACAACTATTAACTAAAACAACAAGTATGTATGTAAGTATGTATTGAGTTGATGTAAATTAATGCTTTTGTTTTTTTTTATCCGATTCATCGAAAAAATAATCGACAGCTTAATCGATTATTAAAATAATCGTTAGTTGCAGCCCTAGCGTACTGTGTACACAGACATAAGCTTTTTGGATCTTATGTTATAGTGCCCTCTGCTGCTGACAGACAAGTACTGCAGGTCTTGTTTACACATTAATCCCTCTATTTTGTATTATGCTGTGATGAACACCGGCTACCAGAGATGTTCACAAGTCATTTTTTGCAAGTCCAAGTCAAGTCTCAAGTCTCTGGCCATCTGATCTGTCCGTAACACTGTATTGTTAAATCTTATGAATTCAAAGCATGTCCTGTAGCTACCATCCATACAGAACAGTATTAAAATCAGTTGTAGGATAACTGTATGGGGTCTACTTAACACATCCCTCTAGCCCTCGGACCTGGTGAAATATTAACCTAAGTCTGTCACATCATATGGATACATCTATAAAGATACAATTTGCCTGTTCCCAGCATTAGCACAACACTTTGTGATGGTTAGCTTGTTACCTGTGGTGATATATGCTAAATGTAACGTCTCTTTCACATTAGTGTGTGAGTGACTGACCTATCTGGGTGCGTTTTGAGATGCCTGATGAAGTCCGACGTTGTTGATCCGGCATCATTTATCTTGGTGCCACACACCTTGCATGTAGCTGTTAGCTTACTGCCACTGTTTACCAAGTTATTGAAAGCAAAACTAATGAGAAAAGGCACAACTCCAGGAGGACTTGGTGTCGCCATCGGCAATGCATATTTTGATATGTGAGTGCGCGCACATAGGTGCATGCATTACGTTGCACATTATGGCAAAGGGCAGGGGACATGCAGCTCGTCATACGTTTCCCCGTATATGCGCCAATAAAAGAAAATAGAAATACATGAATACATTTTGATTTAAAAAGCAATACTTGCATGAAAACAGGTTGTTGACGAGTCTCGAAGCTCGAGTCAAGTCTGAAGTCTTTTGGGTCGAGTCGCAAGTCAAGTGTGAAGTCAGCTGTTTGTGCGACTTAAGTGCGACTCGAGTCCGAGTCTCAGACTCAAGTCCCCATCTCTGCCGGCTACACAAAAACATTGGTATTAAATCTGTCTGTAGTGAAGAAGGATCATCCAGTACTATTTTGAGACAATAAATGTGTTGATAAATGTTCTCTTGTAACCTGAATTCTGCTGCAATTCATGATCAATTGTTAAAGGTGTCCCATATATAGTATAGGGTTTTCAATGGACACTCTACTGAGTCTAAGTCCTTTCCCTGGCTCACTGCTGCATATAGGATTTAGGTTAAAATTCTTACACTTAAGTCAGGCTCCTGCATTATCTGGCAACTTCACCCATATTTTTCTAAGACCCCACCTAAGTCCTTAGCATCTAAACTATGGAATGCTCTGCTTCCACCCTTATCTGCTGTTTTTGTGGATTCTTTTCAAAATCAGATAAATGACATACCTGTTCAGACATGTTCCTACATGAAGCAGCATTGCAGATGGGTAGAATTAACAGATTCCAATAACAAAGGTGAATAGATGTTAGTGTTGGCTCTTCTCACCCAGGCCGTAGTCGACTGACTGGGGGTCATCGTTGTCTCCATCCTGGCTGATCTTGTGAAGATGCTCCAGGTAAGAGTCTGTGTGGAACTTGGCCATGTCCTCTATGGTGGCCACTTGAGGTTTAACGGTGCTGCAAAGAAAGGGGGGGGACAAAAACAATAATAATGGTACATGCAGCTCGGACAATGTATATGTATAAGCAGTGGCAGAGCACAGCTCATGCTGCTGACAAATAAAATACTGTATGTAAATAAAACTACAGTAACCCGCAGACGACTACAGACGCTTCATGGGAGTCTACGACCTGGTGAGACATCACTTTCAGATCAGAAATGACCGAGTGTGCAGCTTAAAGCTACAGAAATATTGGCACCACGCAGCCAGCAGTAAAAGAAAATACCAACTGCACAGACTGCTGAATCAACGCAATAAATACTGCATTGATATAGGGGAGTGGAAATTTGGGAGGATTGGGATATGGAGGGGAAAATACCACAATCATCCTCCTTAAGTTTAAAGAAAAGACGTACAAGCTGTGAGCTCAGTGTCCATTTCCCAATGTGCAAAGCAAACTTTGATGTAATAATCTAATAAAATGGAGACGTAGAAAATGGCGAGGAAAACCACCACACCATCTTTGGAATGATGTCTTACTGTGCTGGAGGTGAGAAGCATAATCAATAAAGGTAAAGGGCAAAACATGTCAGTGATCATACTGTGTGTGTTAGTAATGGTCTGGAGGGGTGTTGCATGTCTATGTTGTTGTATGGGACGAGGATAGGGCAGTATGTTGTATTACTGTATGTTTGTGTTTACCTTGTTCAGCTTTGTTGTCCTTGTTTTTAACCGTATGTCTATTTCTGTGTACTTTGAGAGCAACAAAAAGCCGAAGTCAAAATGTTTTAAACTTGGCCATTAAAACGGATTGTGATCTCTGTTAAGGTTAGAAAACTGACATTAGCTTCCACTCACCTCATGTGTTTAAGGAGTCCATAGGCTTCTATCAGTGAGTGGACCATACTCGCCTGGAAATGAACACGAAATTAAAAACAGACTGGAAAATGATAACAACAAAGCAGGCGAGCTAGTGAGTCAAAAGCCTGGTAGTAAACTAACGTTAGCACTTCCAACTCACCCGGTTTGGCACTTTGGATAAACTGTCGCAAGTCTCGATGTATTCCGGGCTGTAAACATACGCAACCTTCCGTTTACCGCAGCTGTCATCATCACTGTCTCCTCTGCGACTCATTTACGTGGTTTAAAATAGAAAGTAGTTGACGAAGAATGGAGCTAAAAGAAATTCACTGTGATGAGATGCAAGCGGCGTCTTCTTCTCAGGTGTGGTGTTACACCGTCAACCTTCCCCTCGGTAAAGTCGGTTCACTACACCGTTAGACGTTAGACGACGATGATAATATTTGAAATATAGGCCTATACATGTATTTTGGGCGGTTTTATCTCGTTTGAAAGACGGACATTTTGGTAACGAATGGGACGGTTATGCTGAGCTGCTTCCTTACGGTCACAAGCTGTGAATCCAACGTTCCGCGCGCGGACGTTTTTTGACAGTGGAACGTACGCGGAGGGAGAAGCATTCTGGGATTTCTTGTAGTCTTTTCGTCTTTCTAGCTAACAACCTAAAGAATATAATAGGAAAAAAAGAATATATAAAATATAGGTTTAATAAAATAATAATTGTTTGTGTCAACGTTTTAATTAAGACATGACTTAGTAGGCATATTACACATATTACATGTCTTGACTATTTTCTCCACTTTTTGTCATTGTTAGATGACAAATGAGACATCAAATACAGTCTACTCCTCAAACTTAAAACCATTTTCTACATTTCTCCATACAGTGGGGTATACACTCGTTCTCTTAGTACATCCATGGGTGTACTAAGTATACACCCATGACTACTGTCAAGTTATTTACAAGTAATAGGCCTAATAGCTTTTCCTGTTGAGAAAATAAAAATATGTATTAGGCTAACAGTTAAGCACTGATACTGCAGTGAAGGTATAGTAAAATGTATATCAATAAACATGCAGCAGAAGAAGTATTCTTATTCTTCTTAGCGTAACTTAATTGTAATGTTTCTGAGTGATTTTAAGCGAAGTTGCATAGTTTTTGTGGGGGATGTGTGGGGAAGGATACTTTAAAAACAGTTGCACGACCCAGATGGTGGTCTAAAAGCTAATGTTAGGACCATAGACTGTCAAATATCTATCTGTTCTATTGTTAGGACACTATATTTTCTTCTTTCTTTCTTAATCACTTTTGCGCTTCAGTTCCACTCGTCGAAAAAGGCCATCTGATGGCAAGGTAAAGCGGTGAAAATATTCTAAATGTAGCATACACTTTAAAGGATACCTGGCCGAGTTTAAACCAGCTCTGTTTCATTGCAGTGTGTGTGCAGATGAACGGCTTCCCTTCATGGCAACATTTGTATTTTGAGGTTTTTTTCTCGGAGTGATAGGCTACTTATTGTGCATAGGAATTTGAATTATAACCGTTGTATATGGTTATTATATCACGGCTATGAACCAATCAGATTGCTTGATTTGAGCTACCCGTTTTATACTATTTTATAATATAGGCTACTGTATTTTATTTTAGGACACTGTTTGTTGAAATAATGATATCCGCCTTTTCCCACAATGCGTAACTTTAAATTATGAACTTAAACTGCACTTAAAGTCTCCATGTCCCCAGCAAAAAAAAACAGTAATTTAGTAGAGTGTACAGCTCTTTCTGACACGCTTTTATTTTGAAGGCAACATCTCTTATTGTTCCTGCTTCCTGTGAACAGCTTACCGCAGCTTCGGGTTTCAACACTTGCTGGAACTTTGTCTCTACCACCGTTGAGCTGTGTTTTTAAAAGACAGCCAGCCATGCAGCAGCTTTTCTAGTCGCGTAGAAAGCTGCCCTCCTCTTTGCTTTGTGGACGATAGAGAAGCGCCGAAAAAATGACTTTAATGTCGAGGATTTAGCGAGTTTGTGTTGTTGAATACTTGAAGCCACCTGAAACTGAGCAGAACTGTTGACTTGTTGTCACAATGAGAAGCAGGAGCAACTCGGGCGTTAAGCTGGACAACTATGCCCGGATGGTGCACCAAACTATCCTGCAGCACCAAGTGAGTATTTGGTACTTTTTTTTATCATTTATTAAAAGTTTATCAAAATTTACGGTATAATAACGTTAGTTGCTTCATACCTGCAGGCAGGTTATGTTAGCTTGTTTAGAGAGAACACAAACTCCAATGTTTTCATGCATGTAGTAGTTAAAGTAAATTCATATTGCGCAAGGCATCAGCACTCTTTCAAACACACACACACACACACACACACACACACACATATATTAACGTTACACACTCAGTACTTGAGTGTGTGTCTTCATTAAATGTATCTTAATGAAGCTTTCGAGTCATTTTTCAAGTTTATAAGAGATGATTTGCACTTGTACACTTCTAAATACCCTCATTAACATACATCCTATGCTCTTAAGTGTGGATATCATACCCATATAGGATTGTGGCACCAAACCATTGGCATTAATCTGCAGCTACAACAGCCTCCACTCTTCTGGGAAGACTTGCCACAATATTTAGGAACCTGGCTGCGGGTCAAAAACCTATTTTTTTTATTGACCCAGCTTTGTGCACATGGGCATTGCCAGGTTTAAACAGGAAAGGGTCTTCCCCAAACCGGCACAAAGTTGGAAGTTGTCTAAAATGTCATTGTATGATTTAGTTTAACATTTCCCTTCATCTGAACTAAGGTACCTAGCCCAAAATATGAAAAACTCCATCCATACAGTCCTACTAAAAGCCCACATACTTTTGGCCCTATCGGAAATGCAAAACTACATGCCTGACCCCAAACCTTATCCTAAACGTAATCTAAACATACATTTAAACCCTCAAATGGTCTTTTAAAGAAGTGAGGACCAGACAAAAAAGTCCTCAAAAGGTCTAGAACTCAAATTGGTCCTCACAAAGATAGTACAAGGACACATACCCCTCACATATGTTCCGTGTCTTCCTGTAGGACAGCAGGTTACAAGAAGTATTTGGAATCTGAAGACACAAATAGAGAAAATCCAATGAATATGTTAGATGCTCGTGGAATAGAGGCTCGGTAAGGGGGCAGGACTCAGACTCTCTGTAAAGGGTATTTCACATCTGATGTGTGTTTTTAAACTGCAGGAGGAGACCAAAACAAACACACACTAACTCCATCCAGAAAACACTGAGAACAGAAATCAAACCCTTGCACTTCTTGTAATAGTTGCATGTTGGATTTTAGATTGTTGTAAAGTACATAAAGACACCAAGGTGGAGAGGAAAAGGTGTGAAAGTTCTGATCCGGGTTTGATCCTCAACAATTGGACGCAAACCAACTCCGGTCCCAGGGGTTTCAATTATCTGGCCTCTACATTTGTAGTTCTGTAGAAACAAATGGAATATTGAAAAAGACAAACTTTCACCTTTTTGAATCTGTCCCAAATGGCCAGTCAGCATACAGCTCACTGCTCAGATGGATCACTGCACTAACGATCAAATGTGCTCACTGAGAGCCGAGGCTTGCTGCAGCAGTTGATAAAGAGTAAGAAAATGTGTTGACAGTAAATCTATCTGTCTGTTCTTCTGGGGGTAATATATGTCTTAGCCAGAGATTTGTAGTGTGTAGTCTTTCAACATTCCATTCCATTTGTAAAATAACACACGCTACTCTTAACACATAAATCACCCTAGTTACACTCTTACACGAAGAAGGTCCATCATGTTGACTTTCTTGCTGGTGTATTTGTGCAACTTACCCAGAAGCCACATTCCTCTCTGTTAATGATGAAACTCATCTTGATGATGAAAGACTGCCATTATGTCTCAGCTAGCTGTAATAAAAGTGACATTTCATAACTTAGACATCAGGAGAAATTATTATTTAGTGGCTATTCTTGACCAACAGCAGTTACAGAGAGGGAAAAGATATATTAAATATGGTACACAAAGATGACATTTTATTGCAGTTCCCCAGCGAGCTGCATAGTTTCAACTTTCTTATTTCCTCATCTGCATGTGTATTTTGATGTTGTGAAGGATTGTTGTCTCTATTTACAAAAAGAAACAACTGAGCTTATGGGTAATGTAATTATGGTTGCACATTTACATAAGTAGATTCTCTAAACTGATGTGGATTGAGAAAATACCTTATTTAAAGCTAATACTTTTAAAACTAATTTTCGCAGAAAAAATAACTTTTTATTTTTGAAAGGAGCAGATGTGTCTTAATAGATTTATTTTATTTTATGTTCCAACGCAACCAAAAATGTATTTTCTGCTACAACAAGACAGTCAGAGTTTGTAGTAAATGAAGTCCTCTGGTGCTGGGAACAGCTTGGCTATGAGTTATGTAAAAACTGAAACGATTAGTTGACGTAGAGCCACTATATTGATATTTGTTTGACTTTTAGGTGGCAATAACAATACAACGTACAACACCCTATACATTTAGACCCTCAATTTGAAAATTCCACAGACGCCACCTTCTCTCGTGTGTGTATACCTGCTTTTTTCTTAGTCTTGTGACGTAGTCTTTTCACATATTATAGACTTAATTTATACAATCAATTGAGAAAGTAATTAGATTAACCAATGATAACTATTAGTTACTTGCAGTCCTAGTTCATGGATTACTAAATGAAAACGAAAAAAAAGGGGGACAATGCAAACATGCACTTGTCCCTCAAAGTAATACTACAACAGTTAAACTAAATTGTTTGCATGCCAAATATAATCCCCTTTTGACTTTACATTTTATGAATTATAACCAGTTTTCTTTTTTCAAAATAAACATATCAATTCCCAGGCTGTTTTACTAAAATAAAAATTCTAGCTATATATTCTGTTGAGCTGCGCAAGTAAATGTGGAGCCCCTGAAGCAGTTCACCTCTACATCAGTGTCGGAGGCGTCTTATTTGTTTGTGTTAACTGCCGACCTGTGACCTTTGACCCCTCTGTGTGTGTCTGACAGGATCCAGTGACAGGTCTTCTGCCGGGCAGCACTGAACAGTCTCACTCCTGGGTCAGAGACAATGTTTACTGCGTCCTGTCTGTGTGGGCGCTCAGTCTGGCCTACAGGAAGAACGCCGACAGGGACGAAGACAAGGCCAAGGCCTACGAACTGGAGCAGGTAGGTGTGTCTGTAGAGCTGGGCCATATGGTAAAAAAAAACAACCAACTATCACGATATTTTTGACCAAATACATTGATGAGGATATTGCAGCGATAATGTACTGTTGACTATTGGGGCTTTCACAAAATCTTAACCCATTGTGTTAAGATTTTGATTGTTGATTATATATAATCACCAATAATGTGGATACAGTGACTAAGTGGGTAAAGGTACATAAAAAAACAGCTAGAACAGTCTGGTAAGTTCAGAAAATGACGTCACTTTACTAGAGGTGGGAATCACCAGAGGCCTCACGATACGATATCGCGATACGATATTACTGTGATTTTAAACATATTGCAATTCATTACCTTTTTTCCAACTTCAAATTGTTCCCAATTTCAAATGATGTCCCCAAAAGGAAACTTTGTCAACATCTGTTTTATCTAAAAAGATACATTTCTCAATTCAGTTTTATTGCTGCATTGTCAAGCAGACAAACTGACCGACACATATATAATAATAGATCCATACTTGGCTTCTCTGTATCGCTACAGTATTGCCACGGAATATATCGCGATACAATGCTGTATCGATTTTTTGCCTGCATAAACACACTGTGCTCAAGATTGTATTGCAAGGATTTATTCCTCCACACGTAAAATACAACTAGCACTGCAGTTACCAAATATAAAGTTACTTTGTGAGCCGAAATAAGTGCGGCGGTCAACAGAAAGGGTTCACTCCCAGGCTCACCCCCTCTCTGTCAAAGCCCAAAAAACCCAGGTGAACAGGTGAAGTAAACAAATATAATGTTATCACTTCCGCTCAAACCACGAGGAAAACGCCCACCACCTACAATATAAGTGCACAATATAATAATCAATAAATAATATAAATGAAACCATAAACAACATACAATATGTGGCTCCTACAACTTGTGACATATCGATATTACGATATCCAAAAGTTAAGACGATATCTATCCTCATACATCAATGTCGATATATTATCAATATGTTGCCCAGCCCTGTGTGTCTGTGTTTGGGGTTCTGAAAAAGAAGATAGTGGGGCTTACTTCAGTCCCAGTGCAGAGTGTTTCTGGTTCGGGTCTCATGTTTCTCTGCCTGAACACCAGGAACAATGTGTTTTTAAAATGCTGGCATTCAGCCATTTCTCTCTCTTTCTCCAGAGCGTGGTGAAGCTAATGAGAGGCATCCTTCAGTGCATAATGAGGCAGGTTTGTATCCCAAAGTCATTTTTGACACCCTTTCTCATTTTGCTGTACTCTGTTCACTTTTCCTCTGTTTCTTTCTCTCACTCACATACAAAGACACACTGGACAGGATGAGCAGTAAACAGCTAGTGAATAAAAGTAGAGGTTAAGCCTCAGCTAATGCACCTTTTTTTTTTAAAGCCTAATTTATTTATTTATTCCTACTTCTTCTCATGATAGAGACGAGTTCTGCTGCCAGATTTGGAAAGGTTTTAGTTAAATGTAATTTGTTCTTCTCAGTCTGTATTCATGCATGTTGTGGCGTAACCTATGCGTTGCATGAGTCTGATGAGGTAACGGTTAGTAATCCCTCATCATATTGTCATCATACAATCATTAGTGCATTAGTAGTAAGAATATATGAAATAGTCTGGTTTGGTCTGAATGTGTGGGTTCATCACTACAAGCATCCCAACCAAAGTTGTAAACAGGCAACATGCTTTTGTTGCAGTATATATACTGTAGCACCTTTCATCTGATCCATTTTCTGAAGATTCTATGAAACTGTAGATAAAATAAGCACATGTAATGAGAATGAAATTCCTGAAAAATCCAGGTTCTTCATCACGTTGATGCATATTTTGCCTGCAAGACGTACTTTGTAATAGAGTCTGAGACATTAAAGGATGTTTATCACAATACAAACGATAATCTCATGGTATATGTTAGGCCTGCACGATAAATCGTTATTAAAAAAATAAATTCTCCTTCAATTAATTTATTGAAAGTATTTGACATTGACACGTTTTAATTATGTTAAGACATGTTCATTGAGTTCAGATAGAGCCTGTATCAGGGCCATATTTAGTTCAATGTGTTATATGTCACTATTTCTGGTAGCCTACTGTACTTAAATGGCCAGTATGTACTTTATTTTCTTTATTCATTGAAGCCTCTGTGTTTACAGGCTTTTAGTGATGCGCAATGTGCTATAGGTGCCAAAAAGAAATCTATGTTTGGTACTGCCAATTTGTTTGTTTTGTCATGGTTCATGTGCGCAATAAACATTGCACTTGGTGAGAAAGCAATCGTGGCAGAGAATGGTGATATCACTTCTAAGCAAAAAAATCGTGATTCATATTTTTTTCCCCGAATCGTGCAGGCCTAGTATATGTTGTGTTATTGCCCAATCCCTCGCATATACGTATAAGTTACTGCTCCGATACTTAAAATATCCTCCATATTGATCACAGCTGCATCATGTTTATTCAGCTTTATTTGCCTCCTCTTGATTTCCATCGTTGGATATGTTATCACTTTCCTGTAGCTGGATAAGGTGGAGAAGTTTAAATACAGCAGAAGTACCTCAGACTCACTCCATGCCAAGTACAACACCAAGACCTGTGCTACGGTTGTCGGGGACGACCAGTGGGGTCACCTGCAGGTCGACGCCACCTCACTCTTCCTGCTCTTCCTCGCTCAGATGACCGCATCCGGTAAATGTGCAACAGAGAGACATTTTTGCATGTTAAATATTGATGAATCTTTGCAGTATAACTACAGTATATACTTGAGTTACCTGTTATACCAGATACATGTTTTGTCTTACCTTCAGCTACGACAAACAACAAAAATGTGTTTCAGCATGTGCTAGTTTTGACAGCTATTTTTAGATTTGAAAAGAAAAGTGTGTGAGTTTTAATTCATGTTTTTTTTTTATCTTCATCCTGTCTGTTTGTATCAATTCTTACTCTCCGAAAAGTCTTGTCTTTATCAAGAAAACCCACAAAAACTGTTGACACATTAGTCTTATTTTAGTCTTCATCAATACATCAGTTAACAATACCTTTTGTGAACAGGTTAGGTTGAAGTTTTAATCGAGACCAAGTTTGAGCACTTTAAGGCTCTGACGCACCAACCCGACGGCCAACCGTCGGCAGAAAGGGCAGTCGGACTGATCAGTCGGCTCCTGATCATCTCCCCGAGTCGGTCAAAAAAGTGCCCGGGAACACACCGAAGCGATGCCGACTTGAGCGTACGTTCTCAGGCGGCGCTAATCTGTATTGTCGCCCAAAAATGAAACCCGGAAATGACGGAACATCTCTCTAGACCTAGTAAACACAGAGCACGCTGTCGTCAGTCATTGTTTTCATCAGAGTGTGTTGATAGTAGTCAAGAAAAATTGTTGTTGTCATTACTTGCTGAACTGAAGAAAATACGATGGCTAGTAATAAGAAGATACTGGCGTTGTCAGCTCTGGTTTTCTCGTGCGCTGATTCGCTAGTCAAGGGCTAGCACTCCACCAATCAGATCGGTCATTGAGTCCGACTGCCCACTGGCCGATTCAACAAGTCAAATCGGCCAAAATGAAGGCCGACAGCTCCTCCGACTGACCACGGCACGGAACACACCGAACAGACTCGAGTCACCGACCTCGCCAGACTGTCCGACGGCCGATAATCGGATTGGTGTGTTGGCGCCTTAAATCAAACTGCTTCAAGCTCAGAATCCACCTGACTGATTCACTTCAAGGTGTCGCCATACGGAATGAAACGAGATCTTCGAGATTGTAACTTTAACCGTTGAATACCTTAACAAGTTGTCTGGTACTGTCTTTGTGTGTGTACCAGGTCTCCATATTGTCTACACCCAAGATGAAGTGGACGTAGTTCAGAACCTCATGTTCTACATTGAGGCGGCTTACAAAGTGGCTGTAAGTGTTCATTCATTGTCAAAACAAAATCACTTAAAGGACAAAGCCTCTCTAAACTGAACCCCTCCATTCCTGGATCCAGTATAATAATTGGTGATTCATTTTCTGGAGATCTTTTCTGGAACCATTAATGTCACATTTATGCTGTCTTCTTCTTTTCTGGTTCCTCACAGGATTATGGGATGTGGGAGAGAGGAGACAAAACCAACCAGGGCATCACTGAGATTAACGCCAGCTCTATAGGCATGGCCAAGGTTGTTAATACATACACACACACACACACACACACACACACACACACACACACACAGTACACTCTCCCCTCAGGGAAATTGTTCAGTCAGATTTAAGGAGGTAAATGAATGAATAACAAAAGAGATAGTCGTAATACGTGTATAAAAGTGACATAGCTACAGTGCAAAAAATAAAAAGTGAAAAAGAAGCAAAGTAAAATTAGGTTAAAAAGTAAGATTGTTTGGTTAAAAGATTATGTTGCTTAAACAATGGATTGTACAAATGATATTGTAGTGCGGTGTCAACATAAATACAGTATAAATATAAGTACCAGCAGTGAATAAATAACAGATATTGCTCATGTAACTGAGTAATTATTGTACATAATTGTCCAAGAATATTGAGATTGAGACGTGATGTGAAAGATACGTGTAGAAACACACTGTTTGACTTGACTGAGTGCGATATTAGAGTGAGGAGAGCGGTGGGAAGAGGTACAGTAGATGGAGGAGAAAACAGCCGGAGCGCTGAGTGAGAGCAGAGCTTCCCTCCACAGAGACAGAACAGGTGCTCCAGTCAAAAATCTCTGGCTCGGGGGAAGGTGTCTAGTCACTGCGGCGGCCTTTAAGCTGACCTTTAGACGGCCCAGACTCTCCAAACGGACTCAGGGTCAGATGGAGGGACTTTGTTTTGGTGCTGAAAGTAGCAAACACAGCAGCACCAACACATCCTGACGTCAGTGTATATAAATATAATGCTGCTGTCGGATATATCGATGAAATCGCTCTCAAAGAACTAGGAGTCATTTTTAGCTTAATAGGAACATGTTTCTTTTTAATGTTATTGGATATTTAAAAGAGTTTTATCACATAAAAAAAGTCTCGTCTCAATCCTTACAAATCCTGATCCTTGTGAGGAAGTTTTCACACAATAGGAAACTTTTTCTCCCTCTGTACACGACCCCGGCTCTGTCCTTGGCCCGCAGCGTACAAGAGGTGTCAGGTTCTCTGTGGTCCCCCAGGAATGGCTTCTCACTCCAAAATAACACAGTACTCGTCGTACCCAGTACACACACACACACACACACACACACACACACACACACACACACACAGAATCAGATTCAGAATACTTTATCCCCTCAGGGAAATTGTTCAGTTCAGTCAGATCCATGGTACAAGTAAGAGAAAGAAAAGAGATAGTTAATAAGTGTATATATACACACACACACCCCCGCAGTTTAATTTAAGACTTTGGAAAGAGGCAGGCGATCCCTGCTCCAGTTATTCCATGTTGTTATTGGTGGGGGCGGCAGTAGCTCGGCCCCCGTATGGCATGTAAGTACGGAGTGTAGACTGGTAGCTGGACCTGGGCACTGCCGAGGCGCCCTTGAGCAAGCCATGGGCAGCCCCTCGCTCTGACATCTGTAATGTGTAAGATAACAGAGTGAAAAATGTAATTTCCTCTTGAGAGAGCTTGAATCTTTTTCATTTATTTATTTATTTTATAATTAATTGTATAATGTAACCGGGATTATGTCATAAAAACATAATCATTTTATACCAAACAGTGGATTTCTGTGAAAATCTGGGAACAAGATAAACCTTTATTAACGCTTTTCTGCATGAATGCTACTGCTGTTGTTATCTACGGTATGTGTACTGTATGCTGCGGTGGAGGAAATATTCAGATTTTTCACTCTAGCAAAAAGTACAGTATTTGCCTCTGAGATGTAGTGGTACAAAGTAGCATAAAATGGAAATATTTAAATAAAGTTTAGTACAGTAAATGTATTATACTGCTGTCTTGTTTTTAACGAGGGTGACAAGACGTATTGATGAACGTATGCATGTGTTGTCATTTTTTTTGTTTTGTTGCTTTTTGTGTGTACGTATGTCGTATTGCTATATACGCTATGTTATATATTCTTTTCTTTCACTCCTCTGTTGTTAAGTAATGATTGTGTTATATGTTGGGACCCCCCTCGAAAATGAGATGACACATCTCAAGGGGTTTATCCTAATAAACAAATTTGAATATGACTGCTGTACGTCCTCCAGGCAGCTCTGGAGGCTTTGGACGAGCTCAACCTGTTCGGAGCAAAAGGAGGACCTGGATCTGTCGTCCACGCTTTGGCTGACGACATACAGCACTGCCAGGTACACACACACACACACACACACACACACACACACACACACACACACACACACACAGCGATGACAAATATTATTACAGGGTTTCTGTGGGGTCTTAAAAAGTCTTAAAATAAAGTCTAACATTTCTAAATCAAAATGTTATGCATAAAAAGTCTTACATTCGCTGAAGTATTGTGTTCTAGGTCTTAAATAATTTTAAACAGGTCTTAGTTTTGCCACGTCAATGTAACACTACCTCTAATGCTCATTGAAATGTTCCTGCAGCGCTTTTAGAATGTTTTTTTATTTTTTTTTTAATTCTGTGGTGTTGTAGTTCTTTCTGTCGCTAGTCCAAATGTAATTCACTGTATTACGACTACAAGTGAGACCAACATGCAGCTTAGATTGCAGCCGATATTGACACCAGTCCTGTAATGCCACAGAGGAAATTGAAGGAATTGTTTCAGGCAATGTTTACGGACTCTGACATCTGACTTTGTTTTTGATGTCGTGATATAGGTCTTACATTTCATTCATAATGGTCCTAAAAAGTTCTTTAAAACGTCTTACATTTTGACTTGGTTGAAACCCTGTAGAAACCCTGAATTATATCTTCGATGTGGAGAAGCAGCTTTGATTCCCACTTTCCTTCCTCCCTCATCAGTCCATCCTGACCTCGATGTTACCCAGAGCGTCCATCTCTAAAGAGGTGGACGCCGGAGTCCTGGCGATCATCTCGTACCCCGCCTTCGCTGTGGATGACATCAGCATCGTCAACATGACCAAGGAGGAGATCATCTCTAAACTGCAGGTGCAGAGAAGTGCAGTGAGATAGCAAAAAGATGTACTTCACACGGTAGCACACTGTGTGATTGCTGACTTCCTTTCTTGGTCTGTTCAGGGTCGATACGGCTGCTGCAGGTTTCTCAGAGACGGACACAAAACACCTAAAGAGGTAAACCACTTGTTATGGTTTATGCTAATCCATTTAACTCACTTTGTTCACATAAGCAGTGGAGGAATACAGTACGTTATTCCATAGTCTCTGTTTCTTTTTTATCTTACCACAGCAGAACAATATATGTTTCTTTTCTCTGCTGTCCATTTTTATTTTTTTTCAAACATAAAGACAACAGGAACTTAATACAGTTTGGGAGAGGTAAGGTGTACAGTGCTTACATAAAACAATGGGTGGTAGGAGCCGGGAGGACTTAAAAGAAACTTAATAATGGAAAATGTCCATAATAATCATACCATTGACAGAAAAAAAACAAAAGAGAAATTTTCAACATTGAAGTCATTTTTTCAGGGTCCTTTTGAAAAGTACATATCTAATTTCTTTAATATCTCAACGAAGTCTAGCCGTAAGGGCTTTACATACAGTATTTGACCCACTTAGTCCAAAGTTTACATGGCCTCTCTGTTTCGTGTTTTCATCATTAAATGCCAAAACGTCTTGAGTTTTGACTATTTCTGGCTCGTTCAAGGAAAATTGTGACTCTTGTTTAAAGGTTTAAACTCCCTTCCTCCTCATTTTCTTATGAACCTCAGCAGCTCTTAGTAGACACAGCTACATTAAGCAGAAGGCTAAATGAATTCAAACGCGTTTGGTCACAGAGGCCAGGGTGGGGCTGCTCTGGCTGTTGGAGCCGTATGTCACAGTCAGCGTTGCTTAGCTCTTACGTAATGGGAACCTGTTTGGTTTAATGGACTGTAGCAAAAGGTCTTCACCTTTTCTCTCTTTGGACAGAAAGTAGGTCGTCAGAGTAGTTAAAAATACATTCTTAAACTTCTCTCTGCACTTTATGCTCAGATTTTCATATGCTAGGCTTTTAGTCATGCTGTTTGGCTTGTTTTTTTTATTTCATTAAACATCATAATATATTAGACTACAATAAAGTCCTGGACTTACTTCCATTGTTGTACCTGGTGCTTTCACAGTCCATCATCTTTTTGTCAAGCCAGGGTAGACCTTAAATGTCACATTGTCTCAATGTGACATTTTGGATTATTAGAAAAATGGAGACAAACACAATTTGAAGAGTGTATCATATATACAAACTGCTCTTCTTTTTTAGGAAGCAGACCAGGTTAAAAGGCCCCCTCCCCCCTCGTCTTTCCTCAGTCCGACTCAGACCTTGTGTGAATTATTATTTGTGCAGCAGGGTGGACCTTCTCATAGAGAACTCTATAACATGCCCCTTCAATAGGATCAATAGAATATCACATCCGCATTATTATATTCTGCCCCGCTGTGGTCATTTGATCCCCAGGATCCAAACCGTCTGTATTACGAGTCTGCAGAACTGAAGCTGTTTGAAAACATTGAGTGCGAGTGGCCACTGTTCTGGACCTACCTCATACTGGATGGCATCTTTATCAACAGCCCTGAGCAGGTAATTTACATCTGTGTGTGTTTCCAAGCATTATGTTTTGACAGTATGTACACACGCCTCTGTGGATTTTGACGATGTAAATGTTTGATATAAACTCGTCCAGGTGCAGGAGTACCAGGAGGCTCTGGAGGGCATCCTGATCAAACAGAAAGACGGGATACGACTGCTGCCAGAGCTCTACAGTGTCCCCCCAGATAAGGTAATGCCTTTTAGGGAAGGTGTAGACATTCTTGATGCCATTGTGAACTTTTTATAAGATGTTGATCAGAGTTCTGTATTGTCAATAAAAAGCAGGAACCCTCACTTGAATGTAGGGCTTGGAGGCAGGGATGTAGACGGTACCAAATTCAATACTTTTAAGCTTTGTTTATGCTTCTGCGTTAAATCTACGGCATGGCTACGTACGTAGGTACGTGGGGACATGGACCCTACGCCGTAGCCTGACGACGCACGTCGTCGGCCGTGGCTTGGTAGCGTTGAGTTCCCCCCCCGACTCATTTCCAGGTTCTCCCTCTCCATAAATAACATGAAATCAAGGAGAGGGTTAACTTTTCCTGCCACAGATTTCCCACTGTTGTCAGAAAGAACAGGGGAGACACTTTGTTTCTCTCACTATGACTCTAGAGTCGCTACTCGCTCCGAAGCCAACCATCGTCAGTCTCTCACTCGCTCTACCACTCACTCCCCCCCCCCTCCACACACACACACCCACGCCGGTGCTGCTATTCTCTTAAACAGATCGACGCACAAACCAACGCACAAGTATTAACTTCAGGCCACTTACGTAGGCTACGGAGATAGCCTCCGCAGGACCATAAATCCCGCATTAGGCAGCGACCGAATTGCCTCTATAGTATTGAGTATTGAAAAATGCCTCGCCATTCAATACCAAATTTCAATACCTAATGCAAATTTCAACAGCATCAGTGAACCAATAAGCATGCAGCATGCTTCAGATCTAATAATGCAGGTGATTGGCTGTCTAACGTTACATGTCGTAGAGACACACAGAAACTCTACGGTACACACAGACGGGCTCACGTAGTAGGAGCTGAAACATAAATAAAAAGATTTGTGCGTAATGTTGTCATTTCTTTTTGTGAAAATGGATTTTATAAAATTGGTATCGAAAAAAAGTTCAGGAACCGCCATCGAAGTCACAGTATTGGTATCGCTATCCAAAAAAAGAAAGAAATGTAAACTATACCCAGCCCTACTTGGATGCTGTGAAAATGTGCTCATATTGTTTATTTCTGAACTTTATAATTCCTTTGTTCTCACTCAGATGAATAGTTTGCGCAACATTTGTCATGTTTTCATGTTTGTTTTCAATGCAAACAGGTGGAGGAGGAGTATTTGAACCCTCACTCTGTGGAGAGGGTGCCGATGGGCAAATGTCCTCTGAAATGGGGTCAGTCTCTGTACATCCTTGGAAACCTTCTGGCTGAGGTGAGCCGTCGTGTCACTAGCTAAATCATCCTTCAGTTGATGAATAACAACACACTACGGGTGGATTATTTTCTTGAAAAAGTGGGAAGTTAAAGCTTCATAAACTTTTTTTTTACATTAATGAACGTCCGTTACATTTAAGCCATTGCCAAATAAGTTACTACAAAGACACACAACTCTCTCTGTATTTCTCAGTATGGCTATGTGCAGAAAATTGTGTCGTCTGGCGACTTTCCTGCGCAGAAACTCGAGCTAAGATAATTACCTCTTCTGAAGAATCCATCATGTTTTTTTAACCCTTCGTGTCCTCCTTGGCTACTAGCAACTGCGTGGAGGAGGGGGGGAGGAGGGGGGGGGGCGCGATCACAGAAGGCTTGTATCATGTGGATGCGCCGACAGTGTTGTTGTCATTACTTAGGATTCCTCATGGGGAAGACAGAAACTACGCACTACAGCTTTAATACCAGGACACTTTTAAGCTACTAATAAGGACTAATAAGCTTTGTAATTATTTTTTACTTTTTACATATTCTTATTACTTTTGCACCATTGTCTTTCTTTATTTCATTAATGAACAGCATGTATGTTATGTGTGTTTTTATTAAATAAATTAATAGTAATTGATTTCACTTATTATGTTTCCTGAAGTAATCTCCTGTCAGACAATTGAAGAATACGGCACACTGCTTTTAAAATGCTGATTAATCCTTTAAATGAAGTGAAGTTTACGTGTTGGCTTAATTTTGACTTGTTTGTTTGTTCTCAATTTATGCAAATAACAAACCAAATTCTCGTTGAATTCGGGACTGTGACTTTTTTAAGCTCCGTCTCATTTTTGAAGGGATTTCTTGCCCCCGGAGAGATCGACCCTCTTAACCGACGTTTCTCCACCGTCCCAAAGCCGGATGTGGTCGTACAGGGTGAGTTAACGGCACACTTAATATGGTTTCAGTGTGTTGTTTCAGTCCCATTAGTAGGGCTGTCTACCGAATTCAATACTTTTTAGGCACTGACCAAATTGCCTCTAAAGTATCGAAAAAAAGCATCGTCATTCATTACCAGATTTCAATACCTAAGGAGTAACTCTCATCAGCGTCAGTGAGCCAATAAGCACGCAGCGTGCTTCTACCAAGGTCTAATAATGTCTGTGATTGGCTGTCTAACGTTACACGTCATAGAAAACACCCAGGAAAACCTCGTAGTGGGAGCTGAAACATAAAATAAAGATTTTGGCTGTAATGTGCAGAGGTGGAAAGGGTACAAAAATATTCTCCTGAAGTAAAAGTATTATTACTTTGATGAACTTTTACTGAAGTACAAGTAGAATTACCAGTATAAAAATCTACTCAAGTAAAAGTAAAAAGTAGCTCATTTAAAAGTTACTCAGAGCAAAAGTTACTTTTTAACAGCGGGGGGGAGATATACTTTCTTATATATTATATTATATACTTAATATCTTATTTATACTTATTATACTCATTTAATTAAAAAATAAATTTAAAAAGTGACAAAAACTTTTTTTAAAGAAAGAGCTATACTAAAACATTTTTTTTTTTTACTCTGCAACATATGTGCTTTAAAATGTAGCAAAGTACAATACTTCAAGCAAAACATACTTACTTACATACAAAAGTACAAATTTTAAAAACTACTTCAAAAAGTAAAAGTACACAAAATAACTATTACAATTACAGTAGTGTGAGAAGTTGTAATTAGTTACTTTCCACCTCTGGTAATGTTTAATATTGTAGTTTCTTTTTTTGTTAAAATGGATTTTATAAAATTAGTATAAAAAAAAAAAAAAAGTATCGTGGGGCGACCTCTAGCTCAGCCAGTAAGAGCGTGCGCCTCATGTAGGCAGAGTCCTTTGCAGCGGCCCAGGTTTGAGTCCGACCTGCGGCCCTTTGCTGCGTGTCATCCCCCATCTCTCTCCCACCTTTCCTGTCTATCCACTGTCACTATCTAATAGAAGGGAAAAAATAATCTTAAAAAAAATTGTTCAGGAACCGGTATGGAAGTCACGGTATTGGTATCAGTACCTGTATCAAACGATACCCAGCCATACACATTAGTTTGTTGGACTCTCCTAGTGAAATCTGTCTTTTGGTGGTCTTTTTATGCGTGTTCAAACCTTCTCTCTCCTCTCGTAGTGTCAGTTCTGGCAGAGACTGAGGAGATTAAAGCGCTGCTGCTGAAGAACGGTATAGATGTGCAAACTGTCGCTGACATCTATCCCATCCACGTGCAGCCCTCCAGCGTCCTCAGCCACATCTACGCCAGACTCGGTAAAACCTCAGAGGACATTTTCTTTTTGCTCTTTCTGGGTGAAAAACTTCGGATCAGGACTTTTTTTTTTTTTTATTATAATCAAGAGAAATGTACTGCTTTTTAACATTAAGATTACATGAAAAAATTACAATGTCAGTAACCCACAGAAGGAATGGCTAATGTCTTTTAGACACAAGGGGCCCTATCTTGCACCCGGCACAGAGAAGTTATTAGTCATTCAGTGATTTTGGAGTCCACGATCTGAGAAAATGCAACTCTCATCAGAAAAAATGAAGTTTTAACATCTACACCAGAGATCTTCAACAGGGGGTCAGAGTAACTGCAGGAGGGCCACCACATTATTGTCAGTTTTTTTTTTTTTTTTAAATGTCTTAACACGAATCCAACATATTAGCAAATATAAATCAGCCTATTTGTGAAAATGATGATAGGCTTACTGGCCTAAAGGTAGTCACTAAGGTAGCCATGCACAGATCCAGTTCATCCTGAGGATGCAGTGTGCCACATGTATGTTTATCATGTGGCACATTTATAAAATCATGCCAACAAACATTTTAATAGCTTAGTAGTCCATGCACTAAAAAAGGTATGTGTAAAGGCATTAGGCCGCCCACACGTTATTGTAGGCCCAGCTTATTATGCAACTTAATTATATACAATATGTAGTAGGGGGGCGCTTTTCCGTCTCTCTCTCTCTCTCTCTCTCTCTCTCTCTCTCTCTCTCTCTCAGTTAAGGGATCCTTGGCTTAAAAAAACGTTTAAGACCCCTGATCTGAACAATTGTTATACTCTCCAGACCTTTACTCATCCTTTTCCTGCTGTGTTGCAGGTCGTAACCCGAGGCTGGGTCTGTCGGGACGGCCCTACAGGAGAATAGGAGTGCTGGGAACCTCCAAGTTCTACACCATCAGAAACACCCTCTTCTCATTCACACCTCAGGTTAGTAAGACAACATACATTGTCTGGGGGTAAGTTAGTTATAGCCAGTAGTGGAACGTATCCAAGGACATTAAGCAAGTAATATACAAATTTGATGTACTTGTATTTGAGTATTTCCATTTTCTGCTACTTTGTACTTCTACTCTCATTTAGAGAGGGAAATATTATCATTTTTTTCTGCGCTCCACTTATTTGATAACTTTAGTTACTTTGCAGATTCAGACTTTTACTTATAGTATTTCTACACTCTGGCAATGCTACTTTTAGTACTTCTTCCACCACTGACTTTTTAACTTACAGCATGTGTTTGCCAATTTGAAAACATTTTAAAAGACCAATTAGTCCTATAACAGTATATTTTTTTTCTTCCGTTCCCCTGTTTGTCACATTCCCTCAATCTGAAATATGCTATTGCTTTAAATTCACTTGTCATGAAACTTTTGACATCATCCCCCCCTTTTCTCCCCTAAAACCCTCCAGTTCATCGACCACCAGCAGTTCTACTTGGCGTTGGACAACAAAATGATCGTGGAGATGTTGAGGACGGAAATCTCCTACCTCGCATCCAGATGGAGGATGACCGGACGACCCACCGTCACTTTTCCCATTTCACAGACTATGCTGAGTAAGTACACACACACACACACACACACACACACACACACACACACACACACACACACACACATATATATATATATATATATATATACACACACACACACGCACAATCACTAAACATAACGCCTTAAAAAGTGTTGGAAATGTGTTGAAGATGCTTTATGTCCATTGTAAGACTGAAGGGGAGAGTAGGGTTAGTGTTACAGGAAGCAGCCCATCTGCTTTATTGATGTTACGGTCTGTATTGAACATTTTAATTTTTGTGTTGAGCAGAGTGTATGTTTTTTGTGTGTGTGTGTTTCAGCTGATGAGCACACAAACTTGGACCCTGTAGTGTTGGCCACACTGAAGAAGCTACAGGATGGATATTTTGGAGGAGCAAGGTGATTTTTTTTTTTACTTAGGATACCAAGGAGGTCATGTCCCATCAATCAATCAATCAATCAATCAATCAAACTTTATTTATAGAGCACTTTAAAACAACCAAAGTTGACCAAAGTGCTGTACGGAAGAATACATAAAGACCTGAAGTACATAACTCGCACAAGCATAAAATACAAACAGAATACAAATAAAACAAGTTAAGAGACATAAAGTAAAACAATAAAATCAAAATGTCAAAGGCCAAGGAGAAGAGGTGGGTTTTAAGACGAGATTTAAAAACAGACAGTGAAGAGGCCCGTCTAATGGGCAGAGGACGATCGTTCCACAGTTGAGGAGCTGCCACAGCAAAGGCACGGCCCTCTTTGAGCTTACGTTTAGTTTTGGGGACACAGGAGCAGTTGATCAGCTGACCTGAGAGAACGGGTTGGTGTATACGGGTGTAGCAGCTCAGAGATGTAGAGTGGGGCAAAGCCATTGAGGGATTTAAAGCAAATAAAAGAATTTTAAAGTGGATCCTAAAATGTACGGACAGCCAGTGGAGTGAGGCCAGGAACGGACTGGTGCTAAAAAAACAGCCCTGGACTTCCTCCCAAATAGGCCCATCGTACAGCCATTCGACCCTAGCCGTGCGCGACAGATTGTCAGTCCGTCCCTGAGTGAGGCTAAAATGGGGGACCCATGTATTGCTTCTGTGAATACAGGGGTTTTAATGATAGGGAGAGGACATTTAAACACAAAGTAAACATTGGACAACAGGTATTGAACTGATAAACACCAGAGGATAACAGACATTTCTTGTCTCCAGGATCCAGACGGGAAAGCTGTCGGAGTTCTTGACCACTTCCTGTTTCGCTCACCTGAGCTTCCTGGACGGTAAGGGTTCTGGCAGCATGAGCCACCGCCGCGAAGAGTATGATGATGATGAGAGTGACGGCGATGGATACGTGCATGAGTTACGTAATGATGATGGTAAGGAGAAAAAAAACAAACAGATGGGGATTGATGGGGAGGAATGGTGACACCGGCGATGGAAAAATGGAATAAAAGAAGTTTAAACTCCCAGGTGGCATTTGTTTGTTTTCCATCGTTGGTTTGACCTTTCCTAGTGGTACAAAATAAAAATCTATACACGGTCATGAACTGTAGTAATACATAAAGGTAAAGTAGTGCAAAGTAGTTGTGCTTTGCCTGTATGTACGGGTAATACCATGAATAACCTACTAGGACACTCAAAATTACACATGAACTGCAATACATGTAATTTATAGTATGTCTTAAAGTTCAAACGAGTCTGTGTGATTGGTGGAAGTGGTCTTCTAACATCGTCTTATTGTTACAGTCCATCCAGTCTTCTAATTGTATTTCTCTGTTGTTGAGAGTGATCTCGTTCAGCTAACCCCTTATTTTGAAATCCCCCCCAAAAAATCCACCAATCTTTTCATATGTATTATCTGTGAATTATCTCACCAGAAACATGACATGACAAAGTAACCTGTTGCAGATTCTCATTAATCACCACTTCCTTCATCAGTGGTCTGTCCCCGTCTCCATCCTCTCTGTGCTGTTCTGTAGCTTTCGCTCCTAATTTCTCAACCTTGGGCTTTGGGACGCCACTTGGTGGTATACATTTTGATTGAAAAAGAATCCGATTACATCATGCGTATAATCCATCACAAAACAAGTCCAATTCACATGACCACTCTAAGCCCAGCTTTGCTTGTGTTGCATTCAATGAATTCGATGATCTTTATTTGCTAATTGTGAAGTTTTGTACTTTAGCAGTAATTTCTTATGCATAACAGGGTTTGCCTCATTTAACATACATGCATGTTTAGCATGGCTTGTCTTAAAGCTGCTGATTGCTAGTGAATGTGTCGCTGTCTACAGATCATCCTCACATCATCTTTTGCAAGCGTTTGGATTGTGAATGATGAGGCATTGTTGTTGTCTTTACGGTTTAAAGGGTCAATTCATCCAAAATCTGGCCGTATTTAGCCATGCAGATAATGTCGGTTTTCTTCTTAAAGGTGTTAAATATCCACTACTGCTGCCACCCCAAAGCACAAGAAATATAATATAAAAAAAACTCAAGAGTAGCATGTCTTTACCACAGTTTTAACAAGATTTTAACTTCTATAGAATATAAACTATATGCATGGCTAGATACTATTGAGTATACATGGGAGAAAGTTGGGGGGGGTTTAGGTGAACAAACTTGTTTTTAAATCTGCATGTTAAAATAATAACACTTGTAATTACTTATAGATATTAATATTTTCATAAATAAGATGGTTTAGTTTAAATGCTAGGGTTCTCTGACTTTTTTCACTAAAAAAGGTGAGTTGAATCTCCAGTTTCTGTATTTTAAACTTGATCATTCTTTTTTTTTTTTTGTTCTGTGTAACTCTTGTTGTTTCTCGCTTTATCTCCATCCACCACACTTCCATTCTTTTATTTCCCCTCCCCCATCTTTTTGCGTTCCCTGTCTCGACCTCTGTCCCTTTTTGTCCTCCTCTCCAGAGGCTGACGACCTCGCCCAGTACCTGGACCACCTGCTGGCCCACGCTGCCCCGAAGAAGCCCAAGCGGCAGGTGGGAGCTCTGGGGAAGTTCAAGGCTTTGGCCACCAAAACCAAGGACATGGTGTCTCTGATGAACAAGGCTCAGGACCTCGACATCCAAAGTGAGCGGATCCAACATCTCCACAAAACATGACACCCCAAACACCAATATCTACACAGCATGTTATGTACTCTCGCTGACACCAGACTCCATTGTTTGTTTTGTCCAGATGTCAACATGTACCTGCCCAACAAGCTGTTTCACTCTCCTCAGCCGTCCCTCAACCTGAACCTCCCAGACCCGTCTGCACTGCAAGGAACCCAGGTGTGTTTTTTATGTGTGATGTTCTTTTGTTAATTCTCCACCGATACCCAGTGGCTGCTTTAAAAGTCCTATATTGAAAAATTTGAGATTTTCCTTGTCTTTTTTTTAAATTATAAAACCGGTCGAGGTGCTTTAATGAATTCTTATTCTTAATGAAAACAGGTACATTCAGACGGACAGAAAAAAAAAAAAAGAGTTCTTAACCCTTAGAGAACGGAACTCGCTCGAGGTCCGCAGGAAGATCATTGTTTACATGTTCCTGTTTAAATTGGTCGAAAATAAAAACTGTAACAGCTGGAGCATTCTTTTTTTATTTATTTCTTTTTTGCAACATAAAGCTAATGCTTCTGTCTTTTGCGCCATTACGTCGTACGCACGCCGCGACGCCATCATGTTACGTGACGTCCAGTGCCAAACAGCAGGCGGACCATTTCTATAACAGATGAAACTATCAAAACGCCTTTATGCTCTGCTCATAAAAAAAATGGTGTATCTCAAAAACTAAACAATGCACATAGTTCAAATTAGGGCTGGACGATTAATCGAAAATGTATCGACATTGAAATTCTGAAGCTGCTATCGACGTATTTTTCCCACGACGATAATTTGATGGGCCTACTTTCTCCTTATAAACATTCTACCGCACGTGTAGTCACGTGACCTCGCCCGGACCAGTCAGCCGCATGGAAAGCACAATGGAGGATAACTCCGAGTCAACCGAGCAACTTGTGCCCAAAAAAAGCCGCAGTGTCCGTCGTCTGGAAACATTTTGGCTTCAGAAAACATGATTTAGAACAACGTGATTAATTATTGTTCATTTATCGTTATCGAGCTACAATGTGCAATTAATCGTGATTTTGATTTGAGGTCATATCGTGCAGCCCTGGTTCAAATAACTTCTGGAGTGTTAAGGGATATTTTGTTCATGTTTCTACATTAAGGAATCTTTTGGATCAATATGTTGTGTTTTTATCTCGTAAAATTTTATAAAAACACACGTCCGTTTTTTTTCTTGTACTTATGACACAATTTGAATACTTTTAGTAATTCTTATGGTCTGTTGACTTAAATAGCCTTTTAGCTTAGTTTGTACTGTTTTTAAGGGATATGAAGTATTTGCAGATACTCCCAAGAAATGACATCACAAATACCAAAGTAGGCACTGGCGGACCTTTGCTATTGAGGAGCTCAAAGGGTTAAACTTCAAAGTATAATGTCTACGTGTTCTAGTAGAAACCTAAAATCCAAGCATGAACCTGAAAATGAGCATCATGCCTTTTGATCTTTAACTTCCCACATCTGTCCTCCAGGCTTCGGAGGCGACAGCCTCAGCAAAGGCCGTTATCCCCACTGATGCCAGCGGAAACATTGACCACAACGCTTTGGTCCAGCTGCTAAAAGACACCCAGAGTCTCCAGGACCAGGGCGATATACTCTACATCCTCTTCAAAGACAAGTGAGATACACTGTTTTAGTGAGGTGTATCGTAAGCGTCGTGTCAGTCTTTTTTGGCGTTTTCCCTTTCCTTTATTGTGTTATATATCTTTTTTGTGCACGTAATCGGTTCACAAAGTGAAAAAGCCCAAAGTCCACCCCAAAGGGACTTACCATCTCCAACAGAAAACACTGTTCACAAACTGCTCCAAACAGCTCTGTTGTAGTCCAGCCTTTACTTCCGTGACGAACGTGCAGATGCCTCACTCTGTAGCTAAAACAGAGAGCTCAACACACAGGGTGAAAAGAGGAGCTGCAGCAATGTGCAGTACAACAAAAATATGGTGTTTTTTGAAAATTAAACCATATTCTGATATAATAGATTTAAATACAATTATTAACCTGAAAATGAGCAGTAATTCAATTTCACTACATTGTACTGTGTGAATGTGACGAGTAAGAATACTTTCCGTTTGTTTTTTCGTCGTTTTCTTTCTTAGTTTGTTTTTTTTGTTTGTTCCCGACGAACGAGAAGAGAAGTTCCCGAGAAGACGAGGTGTTCCCGCCTGCACACTTCTTCGTCTTCTTTTATTAGTATTTTAGTGATTTTTATCTCCGAATTCTTTCTGTACATCCCCATATTAGCAGAAATGTTAGTGTGTTTTTAAAATAGTAGCTTGAAGACTTATGAGAGAGACGAAAAGTTGCTAATCCTCTTGTTCTTTCTTCAGCAAAAGGCATAATTAGTTCCCGTGTAGTTTTTATGTTTTTCACCTTTCCTTCATTAACTGACGTCCATGTCTCTGTCTGAGCAAGCTATGCTTAAACGTTTTCATCTTCAGCGTTTTCCAACATAAATCCTTTAAATTATTATCATACATATATACAGAGTTCCAATAGAATATGAAAAACATAAATGGCCATGCAGCAAAAATGCCAGTATTAAAAAGTGTCATATGTTGTTGTTTTTTATTCACCATATGATCATCTTTAGGATTCATACTTAAGGAAGGCTAAAACTTCAGTAAATGTAGCCGTAGGGACAGCGTTCTTTGGCAAACAAGTTGAAAATCTGCTGTTTTTGTTTTAATCACAGGGGCATGGACTGGGACACTCATCTGCACGGTAAAGACTCCACGGTGAGATCTCTGCTCTCTGACCTCTATGAGAAGGCAGGTGAAGTCAAACACTGGGGCCTTATCAGGATGATCTCTGGCATGCTGAAGAAGAAGGTGGAGGAGCTCGACTCGGTACGACACACAATTCGTTAAGAGCAGCTACAGACAACACACACGTACATACAGCACACAAGCCTACATATAGGCCTACACCCTAAAGAGTAGTTATACATGTCCATATCTACTGTTTATATTCTATCCACACACACACACACACACACGAGGATCTGTATCAAACAAAGATGTTTTCTTAGTTTCTTTATACGATTTGTAGGCCGGGATGTCTCTGCAGTACCACAACACTTTATTTTAGAATGGTTTGACACATATTTTGCCTTTTTAACAAATATTGCACATTGGTAGGCCTGCTCTGACTTGCTGGCGCATCAGAAGCACCTGACGGTGGGTCTGCCTCCGGAGCCCCGAGAGAAAACCATCACTGCTCCCATACCTCCAGACCAGCTGGCCGCTCTCATCGACGAGGCCAGCGACAACAACATCAGCGTGGCCATTCTCACTCAGGTGACTCCCATCCTCCACCATCATCATATGGGAGTTTGTCCTCCTGCCTTCCTCTTTAATCTCTCTCTCTCCCTCCCCCTCCCTCTCCGTCCTTCAGGAGATCATGGTGTACCTGGCTATGAGCATAAGGACTCAGCCCAGCCTGTTCAGCGAGATGTTCAGGCTCCGTATTGGTCTCATCATCCAGGTCATGGCCACTGAACTGGCCCAGTCGCTCAACTGCTCAGGTAAGGAAGGAAAGAGAGGAAGAAGAAGATACTTTGTCTTCCGCGCATATTTTTTAAATGAATCGATCAATAGTGGGGTCGGTAAAATGTGAATTGTGAAAAATGTCCTTTCAGAAGTTCCCAAAACCTATAGTGCCAGCAAAGTATGAAAACCAGAAAATAATCACATTTATGAAGCTGGAACCAGTGAAAATTTGCCAATTGTGCCTTGTGTTTTGCAGAATTATCTGTATGTACTTTAAACTGGCACCGTGTGTGTGTGTGTGCGGGCGTGTGTGTGTGTGTAGGAGAGGAGGCTACAGAGAGTCTGATGAGTCTCGGCCCATCAGAGCTGAAGAATCTCCTCCACCACATTCTCAGTGGGAAAGAGTTTGGAGTGCAATGCAGTGGTTAGTCAACCTATCATAGCAACCAATCAAATCGCACACACAGCCAATCACATTCTTATGTTGCTGTTACTGTAAAGTTGCCAAGTTCAGTGTTACCCCCCCCCCCAACAGTTAGAGAGCTGGATGCCGGCGTCAGTCCTGCCATCTCCATCCATCAACTGGGCAACGTGGGCGCCACCAAGAGCGAGAGAGCCGGCATCAGCAAACTGAAGAGCGACATGAGGATGGTAGGAGCCCAGTAGGAGTTGCTCATTTCAGCAAAAAGAGATCCATAATTTCTTTAAAAGCAAATCTTTTAAGTGCATAAAAAAAAGAGGCGCGAGAGAACTGTTTATCACTAAACGGATGGACTATCAGAATATTTGTACCCATCCATTCAAAGTGCTGTTGACTTTGAGAGACAGGTGGTGAAAAAAGAGATGAAAGGAGAAGAGGGTCTTATTTTGAAACTATTGTGCTTTTTTGGCAAACTGACTCTTGTCTTTTCACAGCTGGAACACCGCTTGTCTTTGACGGATCCGAGTAAGGTGACGATGAATCAGATTAGGTGGTAATTCACCTGGCTGATGCTGATGTGTGGAAATAGGCGAGCTGCATCAGAGGAGAAATAATTAAGAAAAACTGTATAGCTGGTTGTTAAAAAATTGAGGTTTAGATGGCAAATGTCGATTTTTGCTATTGAAAAAAAATCATCAAAAGCTGGAATATTAATTAAGTAATTGTTGAGGTGGAGTTTCAGATTTAAAAAAATCAGGAGAGCAGCTTGTTGACTTGGTTTCTGTGTTGCAGGCGGAGCACAGGTTGTCCTTGTCGGATCCATTTAAGGTGATGATCAAGCAAAGGAATATTATCTATCGCAATTTCATATCTATTTCTTCTTTCTTTCTATTTTAAGTGAACTATAAAGCCAGAATATGCTGTAGGTGTTAATTCACCTTCAGTGTAAACATCACCAATCAGATCAATTAGAATCGCTGTCCTTGTTTCTGTCAGTTACCAATGAAATGTGTCCCAGAGCTTTCAGCTGCTTTCACACAGCCTTCATCACCAGATGGAGGATGCTCGTTTGTTGATGTTCAAACGTTTCAGACTCGTCTACGTTGGACAGCAGTTGAAAAAGCAATCAACCAAGTCAAGGTTCACTTACTCAGCAATTTTCCCGCAGCTTTCAACTTGAGTTGAGCTGGTTTTGTCAACTTCTATTTATCCAAAATCAGAATAGAATTGAAAACACTTTGTCTACTTTTTTGCGTGCAAAAGGCAGAAATTAGTCTTTGGTTTGCAGTAGCTGTTTTTGAAAAAAAAAAAACAGCTATTAAAAGGGGATGAAAATAACTGTAAAGCTCAACTTTTAGGCCAACGTGGATGTTGCGAGCTAAAATAATAATAGTTTGAACATGTACAGAGCAAACTCCATCTGCTGATTTAAGATCAATCAAGCAAGCAAGTGTACCTTGAGTCGAGATTGCTTCGCTGTTTCCTAGGTCACAAATGAATTGTCCAGCTCTCCCTCTAAATGCTGCTTGCTTTGTCTTCTTTGTTTTGATCCAGGAACGCCGGTTGACTTTGACAGATCCGGCTGCGGAGGTGATGACGATGTTACAAGAGTTAATTGACCTGGCTGTGGCCTTATTGTGGTTGTTATTAATGCGTCATTGGCGTTTGCTTCGGGAAAAGGAATATGACATTGCAACTGATTGGTAACAGATGCAATTTAGGGTTTGAGCATTGCAATTCATTGTGTTTCATGTGTTGCAGATGGACCGAAGGGTGTCTTTGACTGACTCAGTTAAGGTGATGATGATGATGATGATGATGATGATGATGATATTCATAAATGAGAGTCTGTGAGAAGCAAGGAAGGATTAGATGCTGAGGTTTGATTGTGGTAAATCCGCCGCGGGTGAGGTAAATCGAAAACAAAGTCATGAAATTGTGGTTGCGTTTAAAATGTTCTTCCGGTGCAGATGCAGGGCAATCTCAGGTTTGCTTCGTCAGAGCTCATCAAAGTGATGATGATGATGATGGTGGTGGTGGTGGTGGTGGTGGTGGCGGCGGTGTCAGTGATTAGACTTTTTGTACAGTAGCTAATTGAAAAGAGTTTGAATCTTATATTATCCTTGAAATGACTTGATGATCCATAACCTAAAAGGGTTTGGCAGGCTTAAATGTCAGTGCGGCATTTACATACATAAAAATAATGTTATGTATAAGGAACAATGCAGGTTTTGTACTTGGTTTTCAGTAGGACTGCACAATATATCCTTTTTTTCCAAGATTATTTTTGTGGGGCATTTTAGGCCTTCATTATGCAGGACAGCTGAAGATGTGAAAGGGGAGAGAGAGAGGGAATGACATGCAGCAAAGGGCCGCAGGTCAGAGTTGAACCTGCGGCCGCTGCGACTAGGACTGAGCCTTTGTACATGAGGCGCACACTCTACCAGGTGACCTATCCAGGCGCCCCCATATATCTTTTTTTTTATCGTCATCGCAATATCAACTGGCGCAATAAACGCATCGCGAGAGGCTGCCACATATCACAAAAGACACGCAATCTCAGTAGTGGTGCCTTTTTATATTCAATCTAATTTTGAATTTGTTCAATAAAACAATGTCGGAAATGATTTCCTTTCATTTATTTAAAATACAACAAGTAATTTGTTGTATTTTAGCAGAATGCAGCAGAAATGCAGAACTGAGTACCCACTTTAATATCGGTTTATTTATCGCAAGTAATATCGTTATCACAATATTCCACAGCGTTATCGCATATTTTCCTCGTATCCTGCAGCCCTAGTTTTCGTTATAAGCAGGTTCGTAGGAAGTCTGTAATGCAGAGTGGATTTTTTTGTCTCCATTTCAGCTGGACCAGTCACTGACCTCCCTGCGCAAGGTGACAACAATAACAACATTCAAACGTGGTTTTCTGGGTGTTAATTTATCTGAAATAATATAAATATTAACATTGTCTAAAAGTCATGGAGCAGATCATATGAGCGATTAACACTCAACGCTACCTTGTGGCTGCTACGTTTCAGTCTTGCATGGCTGCAACTTCAATATCAGTAGCTAATAGTTATATATTGATAGTAAAGCTGCAACTAATGGTTGTATTCATTATGAATCTGCCGATTAGTTTCTTGATTAATTGTTAAACATAATGCCAAGAAAATAGTAACAAATGGTATTTTGTTGCGCAGTCACAGAAGGCTTGTATCATGTGGACGTGTTGACAGTTTTGTTGTCATTACTTAGAATTCCTCATAGGGGCGACAGAAACTACGCACTATATTTCATTTGTGTGTGCCGAGTTTGGAGCCATCTTAACCATCAAACGGGCTGTTTCTTGGAAATTCATCAGTTTATTATTTTTCCATCCATTTATTATTGTCTAATCTCATTGCTATCATTTCCCGTCCTGATTCCTGCATGCTGCGACTCTTAATTTAGCAATGTAAGAAGCCAGAATCCACTGGCTTTGGGGTTGTTTTGTTGTCATCGCTGTTTCATCCTGCCCAGTTCTGTGTTTTTCATTTTGTGCATCTTTTTCCTTTTCTGCCTCTCAGGGCATGCGATCTCAGTCTCTGGACATAGAAAGCTTTGAATCTGGGGTAAAGATTTGTCTATTAAATAATAATAATCAACATTTTTTGAGTTGTAACGTTATACGTTGTTGAACGTTTCTGTTCTTCCACGACAAACGGAGCTTTTAATATGATTTTTTTTTTTGTCTTCTGTGGCAGAGGTATAAGATGCAGTCCATAGAATCTCTGGACATTCCCGAATGCTTGCCAGTTGCCAAGGATTCCAGACACGGCCAATGGCTGCGCAGGAGGCGTCTGGACGGAGCCTTGAACCGAGTTCCTGTGGGCTTCTACCAGAAAGTCTGGAAGATCCTGCAGAAGGTCGGTTTCAAACTGCTTTTTCACATAGATTTTTACATGATTCTTCACTGTTTTTAATTGTGTAGAACATGTACAAAAGCCTGGAATAAAAGTCCTAAAAGTGACAGGAAGTAGATTTTCTGCCACACAATTCTAATCGTTTAATAAATACGGTACAAAATGTGTATTATTTTAAAGCCACCGTTAAGAAAATAATTTGGTTCAATATATATTTTTTTTACATAAAGTAATGACCATACATGTCTTCTAGTGCCACGGTTTGTCCATAGAAGGGTTTGTCCTCCCTTCTTCAACCACTAGAGAGGTAAGAGATCCACTTTATTATTGTCAACTGAAAAATACGTTTTGACAACTTAATGTTTTTTCTGGTTTTGTGTGGTCTGTAATTTTTGCTAATCTGATGCTATCTCCTTCTCCCCCCTCCTCAGGTTTTGTTATTCACACTTTACAATTCAAAGCCACACCCTAGGTTTGGGGTTTGAATAGCATTTGATCAAGTCTCAAACCCTTTGGGAGTCCAGAATTTAAAGACAAAGCAGCACAGGAATGAAATGTGCTTACTGAGATGTGCATGTTGCATGTTTAGAGAAACAAATTAAAGTTAGTACCAGGTTGTGTTCAGTCAAATGAAAGATGTCTGACAATGTCTTGGCTTTATCCTCTGAATTCACCCTCCAGATGACACCAGGAGAGATCAAATTCTCCGTCCACGTGGAGACGGTTTTGAACCGCGTCCCTCAGCCTGAGTACCGGCAGCTGCTGGTGGAGGCCATCCTGGTGCTCACCATGCTGGCCGACGTGGAGATCCCGAGCATCGGCTCCATCATCCACGTGGAGAAGATCGTCCAGATGGCCAACGACATGTTCTACAAGGATCAGGTGAGCAGGACATCAAAAGACACAAATCCAGGATTCATGTTTTGTAGGAAGTAAGCAAGTAAGGCAAGTGTTGCGTCCGAAATTCCATACTAACGTGTGTGTGTGTGTGTGCGCACGCTTGTTTTACTATATTCGTGGGGTCCAAAAACCGGGGAATACAGTGTACTTGTGGGGTCCAAAATGCTGGACCCCACAAGGTTAAAGGGCTGTTTGAGGGTTAAGACTTGGTTTTAGGATTAGGGTTAGAATTAGGTTATGGTTAGGGTGAGGGTAAGGGTTAAGGTTAGGCATTTAGTTGTGATGGTTAAGGTTAGGGTAAGGGGCTAGGGAATGCATTATGTCAATGACGGGTCCCCACAAAGATAGTGAAACAAACGTGTGTGTGTGATTTTTATTTTTTTTTTTTTTTTTTTTTTTGTATATCCGAAATCAAAGGCATAGGTTTAGTTTCAATATTGGGGGGGTCTGAGATAGTGCTGAGCAATAGATCGATATTATATCGATATCGTGATATGAGACTGGATATAGTCTTAGATTTTGGATATCGTGATATGACGCAAGTGTTATCTGTCGCTGGTTTTTATGGCTGGATTACAGTAAAGTGATGTAATTTTTTAATTTACCAGACTGTTCTAGCTTTTCTATTATTTGCCTTTACCCACTTAGTTATTATATACACATTAATGGTGATTATTGATCAAAAAATCTCATTGTGTAAATATTTTTTTGTAAGCATCAATTGTCAACCCTACAATATCGATATTGAGGTATTTGGTCAACAATATCGTGATATTATATTTCTTCCATATCGCCCAGCTCTAGTTTGGGGATTGACCCCCAAAACCTTTTGAACCTTTTCCTTGTCTGAAATCGTTGAAAAACACATACAGTGCTGCTCATAAGTATTCATACCCATGCTAAAGTTGACTAAAAAGAGGAATAAAAAAATCATCTTTTGGAAATTGATCTTAATGCCTTAATTAAAAAAATGAGGAAAAATCCAACCTTTTAGGACACCAATTTTCTTTGTGAATGAATAATGTATCGTAAATAAATAAATGTTCTTCCTTAAAATACAGGGGCATAAGTAAGTACACCCCTATGTTAAATTCCCATAGAAGCAGGCAGATGTTTATTTTTAAAGGCCAGTTATTTCATGGATCCAGGATACTATGCATCCTGATAAAGTTCCCTTGGCCTTTGGAATTAAAATAGCCCCCCATCATCACATCCCCTTCACCATACCTAGAGACTGGCATGGTTTTATTTCAGTTAGCCTAATAGCTAACTGAGATAAGATCCATATCAATGCAAATCAAACCAGCTATTAGGCTAACTGAATATACGTGAACCGAATATACGTTTGTTAGGTAGGTGTTCGATTCTCAATTTTGGGATTCGAAAATTAGTTTTTTGTTTTGTTTTTCCATCAATGCTGCAGTAAAGTTGAGACGGATTCAACTTTTGGAGAACCGCAACCCTAAGAGGCAGGCCCTAAGAAGGATATATACATGTTTTGAGCCACCTGAACGGTTATTTTTTACCTCTTTTGGGGAGCAGGTTGTCTTTCATATTTTTTGAGGGGGGGGTCCATCTACCTTTTCTAAATCTTGGTGGGGTGACATATCTCCTGTTTTCCCCCTGAAATCTACGCCTATGTCCGAAGTCTTGGTATGAAACCAATAGTACGTGAATTGCATACTATTTCCAGTGAAATACAAACGTACTACAGTATGCAAACACTGGACACTACGCCGGCAAAAGTACCCCACAATGCAATGCGGTAGCACAACGTTTATAACAGACAAACGGACAGCAACCAAGGCAGCTCTGTAACGTCAATAACGCTTTCATTTACATTTCTACATATTTAAATCTGTGATTTTGTCACCTGCGACCGTCAATCTAGCTTTTTTTACCTTTTTCAACAATTTAAGAATTATCTGGCGATGCCACTAGAGTGGAGGTTGGCAGGGGTTCACATGGTTACGTGTCTCCAACGACAAGGAGGCTCCCAGGATGTGACGTTGAAAAAAGCAGCTTAGTGCGTCCGAAAAGATCCGCACTAGTTTTTTTTTTTTACACCAAACTATGTTGAACGACGGTATACATGTTGAGTTTGTAGTGCAGAGTATGCATTTTCGGACGCAACCAAGATGTTGTTCTTCCTCCCTCCACTAGAGAGACCTGGGAGCAGAGGAGCACTTCCTGGAGCGGGACCCGTCCACCGGAGTGTGCAGGCTGCTGTACGACAGCGCCCCGAGTGGCCGCTTTGGGAGCATGACCTACCTCACCAAGGCCGTGGCGGCGTACGTGCAGGACTTCCTGCCCTGTGAGGCGTGTGCGGTGCAGTGAGAGCACGACCCACGAAACCAGAGCAGGGGTGAAACCACTCGGTAGAAAATGAAGTTAAAGCTAAAATGAAGCTAAAATTTGCAAGAGTTTTCACATTAAAGTAAAAGTAAAATGAACAGTACATGAATATGTATATTGTCACTAAGTGTGTTAGTGCACAACGCATTTCAGTTTTTTTTTTTACAGCAGAGTAATCACTGACTTATGTGAACTTTCAGCCAGAATACACACAGTTTTCATGCGTTTTTACCGAATCTTATCATTTATGAGCTCATCAATAACTTTGGATACAAAAAAACAAACCATCAGCAACTTTACCAATACATTTAACAAAATCTCATCTAATCAAATGTATTACCTTACCCAATTATTACCTAAAACTCATGTCACTTTACCTCCAATCCTACATGCTGTATGATGTATAAAATAACGACATACTTAGAGATTATCTACAGACTATTTATTTATAGCTCCTAAATGATAATTAAAGAAAGTTAAAGATAGAGGACTGTTTGGGAGATTTCTTGAATGCCTTAACATTGTTACACTTGTAAAAGTATGTGTGATTGAAACTATAGGAGTGCTGTTTTCTTTTTAAATATGCAGAAAAAAAGAAGCACATTTAGAGATTGTGTAGTAATTTAAACCACCATGTTTTTTAACACATAAAATAACTTTTATTGTGGAAATGAAGTGTTTTCAGCATGCAGTGTACTTGGTTTGAATGCAGTGAGTTCTACGTCAGCTTAATAAGTGCAATTCAGGTTTCTGTCTTCTCAAGAAGGGAAAGGCCTTAATTTACTTTAATCTGCAAAACTGTAATTTTGTTGTTGGTTATTTGCAGCAAAACTTCAAGCCATTTACTCATATTTTACATGTCACCTTTAAGTGTGTGCTGCACAACAGTTTGAAGGATAGTGTCTAGTGCATTTTGAGAAAAATAATGCCTCGTGTTTAATGTTATTTTGTGATATCAGAAGATGTGAGCGCCACACTCCATGTGAAAAACAAGCAGTCATGGCGGAATGTGTGAGTCACTTCTCTACATAATACTAAACCCTGAAAAGAAAGGAAGCATTGGTTTCTATGTTACTATATAACAGTATCTGCTGAGCAACGGATGGATGTTTTTCTTGTTTTTGAAAGTAATTCTGTAATAAAAGTGAGAAAACACATTGTTTCTGAGTATTTGTTATCCAACGGTCCTTGTTTAAGAAAAAGGAAGAAGAACTATGACCAAGAAAGTCATAAAAAATCATGTCCAGGCACTCACAAAAAGTGATAAAAAGGCCTTTAATAAATAGGGCAAGACATTACAAATACAGCAACGTGTGTCGGCTTGAGCCTTCCTCAGGGTGGGGTCCCCATTTAAGGTTCACCTACTAGCTTTTTTTGGAGCGTTCAACTGTCTCGCTCGATCTCTTTTGCTCAGTTTTTCGAAACGTTTGAAGGTTTATGCGTAATTATCTTTGTTGGATGTTAAAATATATAGTAGTTGTTTTTTTTAAAATCCTCTTCAGAACTCAAAAAAACAATTTAATAATCAAGTAACAATGACGTCTCCAACCCCTTTAACCTGAAGCTTTCATTAAAGGAGGTCAGACCATAACTGCAGTCACAATGACAAAGTGATGGCATCCAGTAGGTGGTGCTACATGTGCACAGCTTCTAGTTTGTTTTTTGCAGTGTCATAAGTTAATGTCTCTGGGTCAGAGCCATTCTCAACATTTTATCTCCTATGTATGAACAGCTTGTATCATAGCAGAGTCAGTGAGAGATATGCTGCTGTTTTCTGTTGCATTTCCAAAAACACTTTATAGCCAGGTTCAAGGTTTATTTTGCCAGTTTGTATTTTTTAAACAAAACTGACTTTCTGTAATATTATGTGGTATATATTTAAATCTCAAGTCCAGTATTATATTTGCTGTTCTCCTATCTTTCTTTGGATACTGCCATTATCCAGATTGCTGGCAGGGACTGTAATGTTTATTCTTCTCTTATCTTTGTTAGTTGCTTCTGTTTTCCAACTCGGTGTAAAGCTACAGGGTGAAGGCTTTTGTGGAGCAAAAGTAGGCTAATGGGATAGAGGGGAAATCCCCAAGTAGGCCTATTTTACCTTTATTTCATAGCAGACAGTAATACCACCTTTAACAAGCAAAGCAGAAATGTAAGGCCTTATAAAAAAAACATAGCAACTTGTATTTGCTATCACAATTTTCTTCAGGCCATCCCAAAAGTTAAACAGAAAACAAAATATAACCTGCTGGCTTTAAAAAGAGCAGCTAAACAACTGGACAATCTTATTTATTCTCTGGAGCAATCTGTCATAGTTTGACTCTGTAGCTTCTTTTCAACTTGAGTCCCCAAAGCAAAGTTTGGAACCGAGAAGGAATGTTACTTTAAAGCTCGACAAACTGGATATTACAGCTCTATAGTTGCCTTTTAATGGCCCTGACACATCAACCCGATTTTCGACCGTCGGACAGTCTGGCGAGGTCAGTGACTCGAGTCTGTTCGGTGTGTTCCGTGCCATCGTCAGCCGGAGGAGCCATCGGCGTTCATTTTGGCCGACCTGACATGCTGGATCAGAAGGCGGGCAGTCGGACTCAATGACTAATCTGATTGGTGGAGTGCTAACCCGAAAATGACGAGCGGTATGAGCCTGACAAACGCCTCTCACAATCTGATGAAAATCTTTTAAACTGACCTTTGTCGATCTGAAATGAAGACCGATTCAGCAACTGCATGGCCTATTTCTCGCTTAAAATGTTTTCAGAAACACGTTTCAGTGAACTATCAATCAGCTGCCGGTTTTCATTTTTTGGGCGACAATACAGATTAGCGCAGCCTGCTGTTATGGAGACGTATTACGTCTCACGCACGCACAGAACGTACTCTCAAGTCGGCGTCGCTTCGGGGTGTGTTCCGAGGCACTTTTTTGACCAACTCGGGGAGGCAGTCAGTCCGACGGTTGGCCGTTGGGTTGGTGTGTCGGAGCCTTAACACATGTCTCCTTAAAGCTTTATTGGATTTCCCTTTGACTGTGACTGTACATGTTTGAGTATCAGCAGAGGGGTCAGAGACTAGATGTATCTCCCGACATGAAATGTCAAATAATTTCAGATATGCTTATAACAGAGCTTTCCAAACTTTTTCTGTAGGGCCCCCATTTTGTAGTTACAAGTATTTTCAAGCCCCTAAACACGGAGTACAGCTTAGGCTGGTGGGAAGATAATTAGTTTTGCTAGTATTGTGATGTAGTATCTGAAGAGCCTATAAGGTTAAAGTTTGTATAAAGCTCAAATGTGCTGAGACATAATGAGCACTGTGTTAGTGAAGTAAGTTTAATGATTTTCCTCTCAGTGGAGTGATGTGTTGAAGAGGATGTTTTATGTGATTCTGTGATTGGGGGCTGAGTGGGATCAATGACTTTATGTGTAGTGTTGGAGCCCCCCAAAAAGACTCTGACCTTTATTTGCCAACTCACATCTATTTACTTTATCTAACATGTTACCTAAACGTACCCCTTATAAGCCATGTTCTTGCTGCAGCAAGACAGAGTGCATATTGGCTCTGTACTCTCCGGGTTCTGCAGGATCCGTCATGATGCTGAAATCCTTGATGTAATAAACCTTTTATAATCAAGAACAGTGTCAACGAAGTTCCTTTTCCACACATCGGCAACGCAGTGCTGCAACTTAATTTACCACAGTGATAAACCACAAAAGATTTAAATATTGACGTGATAATGGCGCTAGAGGAAACAATTAGGGGATCACTAAAGTTATAAGAGTAAATCCTACAATTGGATACAGTTTGTGATGATTTATAATTGTAAAGAGCTAGCATGGCTAAAAATGCAAGCTGATTCATGAGAAATAAGTAGTAACTAGTTATGTTCTCAGAGTACGTGAAAAATCTATATAAAAGAACAGCTTCAAATGAGAAAATATTCAGAATACTTAAGGATTTAGATTTCAAAGTTGACAGATGTTAACCAGAGACTAAAATACATGACCTGGGTTATGTAAAAAAGCAAACACAGACTCTGTGTTGCCCTGAAAATATTGACTTCTAATGCTGATCATATGCCGACACACATAAACTGCCTGATCAAATACAGTTAAACTAGAACAAAAAGTCTTCAGTTGTTGAGTCAAAAAAAAACGATTCAAATGTAAAACATATGACCCAGTTTGCAGCAGTCAGCAGAACCGTGTCATAAATCTAACAATGCCAGTTCAATGAAAAAGATTTCTCAAGACATCTTTTTTTCTTCTTATTTTATTTAATCGCTCGGTTTCAGTTATCAAAGTAGGCTTGCACAGTTAATTATATGATCAATAAGTGAACCTAGATGTGTTTAAAGCAGTATTTGGCATGCTGGCGCTGCAGCAGACAAAACATCAATGAAGTTTGGCAGAAACATTTATGACTTTGGTGATCATTACTTAATTTAGCACTACAGTTTGACCTGTTTGGGAGCACGTGTATTTTTAACCTGTTGCCGTTTTTGACATGCCTGCACCAAGAATTTCATGTGATAGGCTATCTTGTTTTCCTCCACTATCCCTTCTGAAACTATTGTGAATACAAAGCTTAAATACTTACATTTCATAGTTACCATCATTGTGTACGTTTCATCTGTAGCATGAGGTAAACAACCATAACTTTTATGTTGATGCTAATCGCTAATGAACACTAATCGTTAGCACTGAGCGCTTGCTAACGTTAAGCCCTATTTAGACATGGAGTAGGCCTACTTAACATTGACGGCTTCATCTACAGGTACCTGTTAAACTAATTAGCTTTTTTTTATTCAGACTTTAGGGTAATGTTGATTACGAATCACATACATGCTGTATGTAAAAACGTTTTTCTGGATTTTCTTTTTTCCCCGGGCCGTTATAGTGGTTGTACAAGATAATAAGTTTAATACACTGACACAGAAAAGTTACTAGGTCTGAACTTATAAGATTGCCATTGTTATTTACTTTCCTTTGAGGAGCTTTAGAGATTATCATGTTCTGTTACTTACTAACATATTCAATACATTTCAATCAAGCTTCCGCCAAAAACTTATGGTGCGTTCATGCCACCTCGGAATGACAGGGACCGCCCCGTGATTACGTTGTTTTACCGACTACCAGCGTTCACATGGTCGGTGTCAGTACCAAGGGGGTAAGCTTCGCTTCAGAGCTCGAACCTCCTATGGCACCATTTTGATGATACAAAGCGATCACCCGACGTTAGCATTCCATTGACTGCCATTCATTTTGACATCACTTTGACAGCGAATAACTTTACATCTGAAGCGTTTAAAGACTTTATTTGTCCATTGTTTATTTCTAAAGAAACACGACAATGTATAAAAGGCTCCATTACCTTGTACCTCACATTATGGCTCCGTAGTAGACATTTTTGTAAAAACAGGCTAATGATTGTGTCATAACCACGCGACTTACTGTCGCATAGTAGAGGAATTACCGTATAGTACAGGAGAAGCTTGCAGGCAGTTTCGACTTACATTAGCTGTTTAAGTTTAATTACTAATGTTAACTAGCATTTTAGTTAGCAGTAATTAGCCTGTGCCTATGTTATCTCCTTACATATACCTACGCTCTCCGTCTCTGCAAGATTGGGAATGATTGAGATTTCTCTTGGCACAGCTACCAGAAGACTTACAACTTTCAGACAGGTTGCTCACGTCACATTTACATCGTCTCTCTCAGTTGGAGGCTGCTCAGTAACGCTCAGCGCTCACCGGAAAAGTGCTTCTAATGGCCTTCACTGGTCTCCGTCCAGAGCAACGGGATCTGTTGGTCCATTCTTATATACTGTCTATGGTCCGTCCATAGACAGTATATAAGAATGGACCAACAAAACCCGTTGCTCTGGACGGAGAGAGCATAGGTATATGTAAGGAGATAACATAGGCACAGGCTAATTATTGCTAACTAAAATGCTAGTTAACATTAGTAATTACACTTAAACAGCTAATGTGAGACGAAACTGCCTGCGAGGCTTCTCACTGTACTATACGGTAATTCCTTCTACTATGCGACAGTAAGTCGCGTGGGTTATGAGACAATCGTTAGCCTATTTTACACAAAAACGCCTGCTGTGGAGCCATAACGTGAGGCAAAGTAATGGAGCCTTTATACATTGTCGTGTTTCTTTAGAAATAAACAATGGACAAATAGAGTCTTTAAACGCTTCAGATGTGAAGTTATTCGCTGTTAAAGTGGCGCCAAAATGAATGGGAGTTACAAAACATTGCAAAAAATCCGATGTATGTGGTCACCTTCAGATCTGGAACTATTAATTTTCTCTCGTATTGATTACTGTAACTCCCTCTACTCATGCCTCAGTCAAGCTGCTCTACGTCGTCTACAACTTGTACGAAAATGCAGCTGCCAGATTGTTAACCAGAACAAGTCACCGGTTTCATATCACACCTATCCTTGTATCCCTTCATGTGCTTCCGGTAAAATTCAGAATACAATATAAGATCCTGTTGATAACCTTCAAAGCATTACATGACCTTTCCATTACATTACATTTCTGAGTTCATTGTTCCTCACTTCACTACACGCACACTCAGATCCTCGACACTTGGTCTTTTATCCATTCCTCGCTCCAACTACAAAACCAAAGGTGATCGTGCCTTTGCCATTTTGACTCCAACCCTCTGAGTTGTCTTCCTCTGTCTGTTAGGTCTGCTGAATCTCTAGACAGTTTTAAGCGTCTTTTAAAAACCCACCTTTATACTTTAATTCAATTCAATTTTATTTATAGTATCAAATCATAACAAGAGTTATCTCAAGACACTTTACAGATAGAGTAGGTCTAGATCACACTCTATAGTTTACAAAGACCCAACAAATCCAATAATTCCCCCCAACAGCAAGCATTTTTTTGCAACAGTGGTGAGATAAAACTTCCTTTTAGGCAGAAACCTCGGACAGACCCAGGCTCTTGGTGGGCGGACATCTGACGTTGCCGGTTGGGGGTATGATGAACAGTGGCAATTATAGTAACAAAAAAAGACACTGAAACTATGACTAGAAATAACAGTTGTAGCAGTACAGGGCATAGCAGGGCATAGTAGCCTTTCTGTAAAGTGCTGCACCCCAATTATGCTGTATTCTATACTTAATTTGTATTGTTTAACTCATTTTTCTTTATTTCCTTATGTTTATTGTACATGTAGTATGTGAAGCACTTTGTAACTGTGTTTTTAAAAGTGCTATATAAATGTTATATATGTTACTTACTTACTTACTTGAAGCTTATGGATATATGTTAATGTTTGGGAAAGAGAGTAATTTAATGTGTTGCAGCTTCACAAGCCTCTTAGCAGGGCTGACTTTTGTATAGGTCAGCTGTTGCACCAACCAAACCCAACGCTACCTTAAAAGTTCAGGTCAAATATCTAAATTCATTCATTGGTTAGGTCAATTGCAACACACTGTATGTTTGAACAGTGTCTGCAGTTACAGCTGAGGAAGAGAGGCCACAGACCAGCTGCATGTTGGCTCAATGAAGCAGGACATTTTAAGTAAAAAAAAGTAAATTGTAGCCTGTAATTGTACTCTCCTAAAATAAAATAAATCATATGCCGATCTAGCAGAGGCCTGTCGTGAACCCAAACGGAGGTTTTCCAAAACAGAAATGTCAAAGTCATTGAAATGAAAGCAGAGAAAAGCTTGAGCTATTTCATAATGAAATATTGAAAGTATGTACATAGATTCTGGATCAGCTGTACTTAAACCCTCAACAATATATACAAAATGATAGATTTTGTGTAAATCCCTTTTTCAACGACAGCCAACCTGCCTGTGTCTGTTGCTGTCTGGTCGCTGTCCCCCATCATCATATGTCAACTGAAAAACTTTCACACACAGTGGAATGTTGGCTATTAAAGCTTGTATGTAGAACACTGTGTGCCAGGCCAGATTACTCCTGCCCAGACAGTGATTGATGGATAGTGATGTGGAGGAAGCTGCCAAAAGTTCAGCATTAGGTCACTAACTTTTTTCACAATATGAAGGAACAGTAAACACATTTTTTAAACACCACAGTGATTTGACACCAGGTGACAGTATTGTTGCCCTGGTTTGAATGTGTTAGGTGGTCTAATTACTCCCAGTGTGCATGCTTGGGTAGTGTACACTACATGGCCAAAAGTATGTGGGTACCCCAACAATACACCAATGGGCGTTAATCCACTGCTATAACAGCTTCCAACTCTTAGGCTTTCTACATATGTCTGCTGCAGGGATCATTACTGAGGAACAACACTTATGTGTGGCAACAAGGCCTGGCTTCTGATTTGTCCCAAAAAGATTGGATGGGGTTGAGGTCAGTCAAGTTCTTTTAACCCTAATGCCAGACTGTCCAATGCCAAATTTTTTCAAATTTTGTCTTTCTACAGTCTCCGTGCATGGCAATATTATGGTCAGGTTAGGGACCTCTGCCAAGGAGGTTATGTTTTCGGCTCGGTTTGTCTGTTTGGTTTCTTGTTTGTCTGTCAGCAGAATTACGGAAAACTACTTGCCTGATTTTCATTAAACTTGGTGGAAGGGTGTAGCATGGGCCATGGAAGAATCCATCAATTTTTGCAGCGGATCCAAATCACAGGAGATAGGGCATTTGTACTGCATTCATGTGGTGTCATAATAATGGAAAAAATAAATTCATGGTTATATTCCATTACCTTACCTAATCTGTTTCCTTTGCTCTTCGTTGACAAGCGAAGGCCTACTGGACACAATCAACGTGTTGTATAAACGCTCTGAGCAATTAAATACAACACATATTTTTGTAGCTTCCATGTTGTTTTCACAGTACGACTTCAAGCTCATGAACACTAACCTGATGCGCCAGATGGTTTGTTAATAACACACAACCATCTGAGAAGCCAATATTGAAAACTGTTTGGAAAAGGGCATGCATTTTCAAAAAATACCTGGCATGTGATTGGATTAGCCATCTGTCAATCATGTCCGCCATTGTTGTTTTGAAAGAACAGTTGCAGCCGTCACACGCGACTGTAGCTGACTGCTCTTCACCGGGCGCTGATTGGTTGGGGCCGCTGTTGTTCAGAGACAAAGGCATAACTTGAACGATTCATTTAGGGGATTTCTGAGGACTATGGTTAACTGCTCCTCAGATCTCTGCAGGGTAAATCCAGACAGCTAGCTAGACTATCTGTCCAATCTGAGTTTTCTGTTGCACGATTAAAACAACTTTTGAACGTACACATGCCTCTGCAAAATAGCCTTCCCAAGGCTATTTTGCAGAGGCATCGTTGCTCCGTCCAGCACTTTTGACAATTGTGATTGGTTTAAAGAAATGCCAATAAACCAGAGCACGTTTTTCATCCCATCCCCATGCTGTGTGGACTAGCCAGACCCTCCTCCGCAGCGCTGTGGAGGAAGGTCTGGCAATGCGAGACTACTTCAAGCCTGACAAGATGGATTTTGATGTGATATGTGATCCTGGGATTGTTTTGTTGTTGCCTTGCCGCATATACACACAAACATCCATTTGGCCATATAGTTGTAAGTGCTCATTTCTATCCCTATCCCCTATTAATAGATATACAACTGAACTGAACTGAAATGTTTAATTAATATACTTCATGTACTGTGATTTATTTTTGTCTCAGGAAATCTCCAATATGTAGACACATGCACAGATAACTTGCATGCACATACACTAAACACACAAACCACACACACACACACACACACACACACACACACACACACACATATGCACATACATTTCTGATGGCTCTGCACATTCTCATATGAAGTTGGAAACTCTCACACACTTGGCTCATCTCTGTCATTGTGAAAGACTAAACATCTGAACGCCAACAGCTGTTTGACTTTTGAACACTGATAGCAGATTCAGGCTCGAGTTAGCTCATGAAAAATGCAACACTGAGTGTGAAAGCAGATGAGTCAGAAGGCATGAGTCCAGGTTCTGCAGTGTAAGCGCTGCAGATGTATTAAATTAGTTTCAGATAAGAGCTGGTGTTTGCTGCAGCCAAGTCCGAATCAACGTATCATTCACGCAACGTCCAGGAGATCTGCTGTGCACATTTATATCGTTATACATTTCCAGGTAGTTTTTGTGCTAAAATTCCCAACTCCTGCATTTCCAGAAAGCAATGCAAGGATGGCTTATTTGTTTCAAATCCATATGTGCTGTGAGGAAAACATGATCAACAGAGGTGTACAGTATGTGGCATTAAAAGTTCAAGTCCAGGTCATTGTGTGTAAGTTTGAGTAAAAAACAGACGTTTTGAAAACAAAATAGTTTAATAACTAAAGATTAGTGGGATATACTGAAGTGGGTTCATATTAATAAAAGAGCAGAAGATCAATCAGAAGTCAATACATTATTTCAGATGTAAGTACAACAAACAACTCCAAATTCCAATTCATTTTTATAGGACTTTTTTTACGTACTGTACTTGTAATATTCTTCCTGTTTATAGGATATGTGAAAATGGTGGTAATATATGATTTATTTTATCAAATCACTGTAAACTTCTATGATTATCTTCTCTCATTAGTTACAAATAAAACATTAATCCAGACTAATAACCATGCTGAAAAGACATTTCATTTATACTTTTGAAACTCATTTTTACTCATTGAATCGCTGAGAAAAGAAAAAGAAAGTTGAAAGTCTGACGGTGGCAGAGTTGGTGGCAATTTATTGTGAACCTAACTTAGAAACCACACGATCATCAAAACAGCAACAGCTAATGAAGCAAAATGTATTCATGACAAAAATTACGTTTGCTGTAATATCTGCTCTGTTGCTACTAGAGGGCTGCAGATTTTGTGGGGGGGTATTTCCACCTTTAATCACTGGGACAGCTTAGATATGAAAGGGGCGAGAGAGGGGGAAGACAAGCAGGAAATTGCCACAGGTCGGATTTGAACCCTGAGCGTCGAAGATTAAACCTCTACATATGGGCGCACTCTACCAACTGAGCTACCCGGGCACCCAGGATGGCACATTTGTGTAGGTCAACCTGGACGTTAGCATTACCCTGGTTCCCCTTGACAAAAAGCCAATGGGATTTTTCTATTGGATTTTGGATTATTCATTATAAATAATTTATTATAAAATAAACTCTGTGGTCAACAAAAGTTCATGATTCTTACAGGTTTTGTTCAGCATGGTAATCTTTTCAAATGAACAGCACTTTTAATTAAATACTGTAAATATAAATACTTTTACTCACGAAAGAGACACGTGTATTAATCTGCATCTGAAAATAGTCCCCTATAAATCCACTATTTCCACCTGTTTGAGTAATGGTTGCTCAATAATGCCCAGCTGTTTTAGGAAATAACTAAGTCTGAAAAAGAAACAATATGTTTGTGACCCATTTAAAGATGTTTTTTCCACCAAAATAAAAAAAGAATAGTAACAAATGCGTTTAATTTTTTTTCCAATGCTTTATTTCACTTTTTTCCAGCCTTTTACATGTAAGTAATACAGTACAGTAGATAGTACACAGTACAAAGATAATTTGGGTTTAAAAGTGCATCCTAGTAAAACATTTCTCAGTGTACAAAATATCAGCAACCACCTGCTCTGTGCATGAAGTAAACTATGCAGGCGGGTTGAAGCGAAATCCACGGTCGCTTATTAATTTGAAGAGATGGATGTGAAAAAAAAAAAAAACAAAGCTATTATGAATCTGTTGCTAATATTTGTACACTTGGCCAAGATATTTGTTAAATTGGTTAGCCTACACATTTAAGATTGACTAAAGTAGATATCTAAAAGTTTCCACTGAAAAAGCTTAACAAAATCCAGTTAGTGTGATTGATTATTCTAAAACAAACCATTAAAATAACATACACAAAACAAAATTATATATATATATATATATATATATATGAGAAAGAAATACATATATAAAATGATGTAAATTGGTACATTTAAAAAATAATAATTTGGAAACATATAAATATGAGAGAAAATATGAGAATCATTGCATTACACCAAATCAGTAGGCATGCATTACATATGTTACGAATAATGTGACCATCACTAACTTTGACAAGAAGCTCTGCCTTCTTAAAAATAACGCTAGAACAAAAACTAGAACAAAAAAACTAGAATAAAAAAACACGAGGATTTTGAAATCAAAATTGCATCAATATTTTGTAACGTCTGATGCTTCTCTTTTATTTACTTCTCTTATCTCCTCCCTTTTTGTTCCCACTTTCATGCCCTTTTTCCTACTTTGCTTTTTCAATCCTTTTCCTCTCTTGAACACTTTTTGCCTCTGACAGTTGACTGTGAGCGCAGCAAGTCAGTTGAGTTATGTTTAGGTGCTTTGTTTAAGGGATAACTAGTGCATTTGTATGCCTGTTGGAGATTTCTAAAGCTTGTTGATTAATACAAATGACTCAGATTGATGATGTTCCTGCTGTTAACAATAGATGTAATATAATATATAAATAATCATTTAATAATTAACTGTTAAATATGTGTCATATTTAAAGATTTTTGGGTTTAGGATAACCAATTGTTGCTATAACAGAAGCAGGAATTAATAACAAATCAGGACAAACATGCTGTGGCAACTTTCCTTTACTGACAGTTTAAACTGGTTTTGTTACCAGTGCAGTTTCTTTTTTTCGGGTTCTGTTTGTCAAGAGGAATTATACTCAAGACTTGTTAGTAGGCTACTCTTGCTGTTTTCTTGAATCAAGTTTTCTTGTAAGTAAATTAAGTTTTAGCCAAGTTACAGACAGAGTACCACCGGATGAGCTACCCTACATGCTAGTCAGATTTAAAGCAGACTCAGCTAACGTTAGCTTAACGTTAGCTTAATGTTAGCTATGTGAAAACACTTGATGTTGGTAGAGAATTAAATAATATGTGTATAATGTCGGTTAACAAAGAGTAATACCACATGTCTGGTGACTTATTGTAATCTAGAAGCTAAATAACTAAACTGTGTAGTTTTAATACTGTGCAACTTCAAAAGTTGTGATGCTAATCGCGATTAGCGCGTTAGCATGCTAGTGACATCAGTGCTACAATGTCTGATAACAAGGCGTCATAATATCAGGGAAACAATGAGCTGTCGCCATAGACTGTATATAAATCGCCAGTAGAGCCTTGTTATCAAGTTGTGCAGACGTCAGACTTGATTATATCATTTGTGAAGGTACAGCCACAGGAACTAGCAGGATGAAATGGTACTTTTGATTTTATTTTGAATCACAAAGTCTCAGCTTTGAGATCCATATCAATGTGAAACAAGTAGGCTAACGTTGATATTTAGTTGTTTGCACCCTTGTTGATGATCACATCATGAAAAAAACATCAAGTATGCAAGGCTAAATTACTCCCTTCTTCCATTTTTGCACTTTCAGAGCTCACCTCCTGCTATTTTCATTTGAGTGATATTTCAAATTTTGGTCTTTTGTGGAGCAGTGATTTCCCCCCTGACATGCCTTTTCTTGGATGTATCTACCTGCAGTGTAAATTCATATACATATTTAGATATTATCAGCAACGTATTGGCACATATAAATATAAAACAGATTTAAAAAAAAAAAAAAGCCTGGATAAATGCATAATCCAAGTTATGAGAACCTTTCATAAGGATTATGGCCGCCACACTCGTGTAAACACACCGGCTGTGTCCTGGGCCATCTAGTAGTTCACAGGCTCTGAAGGGGAGCGGTGGGTGGTGGAGCAGTGTCCCGCCCTAAAGAGATGATGAGAAAGTTATAAAGAAATCAGTGAGACAAGGTTCATTGTTCTATAATAATCAATAAATTCTATGAACTATCTCCAAGTTAAAAGAGAAGTTGGCAGTAAATGTTTTTAGGGGTCTGTTATTTCCTAACAACTTCCATAGAAGTTTCCCAGAAAAAAAGTGAAAAAGTGAAAGTAACCAAACATTTCATATGTGTTATACATTGCAATACGTCCGAACTTAGATGGATTGTTTGAGTGATGTACTGTATGTTTAGAGTAAAAAATTTGGATTTGGATATTTTCTGATTAGCTTACCTGTTTGCTATTCACGTCTACTTTTTAGTTTCAGTATTTCTAAGCATGTTTCTAATAACAGTTTAGTTTTTTTTTTTTATGTAAAACTGAAGGGAAGTCAATGTGAGTCAAAAGAATTAAGCTAGCTAGCTAACTCCTGCTGAAATATTATCGTTAACAGAATGCATTAGCATCGATATATCGATTCAATGATCCACAATCCAATGCAAAGTGAAAATATCGATAAATATCGTCTGTAAGATGCGCCTTTAATTTAGATTCCCATTTATTTATTCTTTCTATTAAAAATAATAGTTTGTTTTTCATATAAATGTCTGGAAGAGCTCAGGAATGGAATTAAATCAAATTTTCGTTGCTTTTTTTTAATTGCTTTTTAAATGTAACTGTATTAAATGGGCATATATTTCTTCTCATATTGATCGCAGGCCCCTGAATTGAATCGAATCAAAATCGTATCGTGACAGATATCAAGCAAATATCTTATCGTTGTCCAAAGGGTCAATATAATATCGTATCGTGATAAAACTTGTGATTTACACCCCGAATAATAATAAATCATTAATTAAAATAATCATCAACGTGCTGCAGGCTACATTTAGCATGATGTTCGTTGAAAACTGAAAAAGGATATGACTTCCGAAACCTAATTGTTTGGGTACATAACATACTGACAAGGAATCGTATTGCGATAATTAGCAGTGGTTTTACATTATATACAGTGACAGCAACCTAAAATATCAGTTTCTTTACATTGACTCTTCTTACACCAAAAACTTTACCTCCACTTAAGTACAGTTCCCTCAAACCTTTACTTCAGTGGGGTATTTTGCGTTTTTAGTTACCTGCAGAGTCCTGTGGAGCATTCATAGTTGTTCTGGCAGTAAGCTCCAAATGGTTTACTATTCATGATCCTCCACAGCGGGGTCATCCGAGCTGTCCTCCTCAGTGTTTGGCCGCTTGAATCTGCCTTCTGGTCAGAGCTGGACTGGACCTGTGGGACCAACGGACCTGCACACACCTGGTATTACAACACAAACAGACGGACACACAAAGGTACAGAAATATTCATTAGAAAAGAAACCAAACAAAGGGAAAACCAGGGACAGTGTATTAATTGGCATTGATTTATTACGGTAATTCTCGTACGTAATTCACGTATTTCACGCCATTCATTTTAAAAATGATTGTGGTTTTAACAGTGTACCGACTAAATTTACTTTTAGACTTTACTGTAAAACAAACAAAGCAGTACAAATCAATATCTGCACTTCTGACCAAATAATCCACGTGGACCTTGATTTAAGATTAACCTGCCAAGGTGAAGAGTTACATTTTCACACTCAAATAAAAGCACTTTTTTATCGGTCATCAAACTGTGAACATACTTTAATAGATACCTTGATATTTGTAAATTGCAATTGTACAATTGTAGTACTAGTACTACTTAATTAGCATTTTTTCAGTTAGGGTTAGTTAGTGTTTAGGTTTTAAAGCACCCTTTCAGCTCTTTGCCTTTTACTTTCATCTGGATCAATTTTTATTAAAAGAAATGTACATTGTAGAACATGTGTTTCTAATATTGCAAACACTCAAAAGAAGACTGAATTCTTGTTCGTGCTAACAAGAGAGAAGAAAATCCATCCTTTGATTTAACACCAGGCACATTCATCTGGAATTCGTGAAGTCATGACAGTGCACTCACCTGCTGAACGAGCATTAGCAGCACAATGCACAGTGCCACTGCCACTTTCCTTTGGGTGAAGAAGCCTTTCTTCTGCATCTTTACGCTCTTCACAAAAATCAACGATTTCTGGTCGTTTGTCAGTAAGACCAAGGCTCTTCAGTCTTGAGTAAAGTTGATCTCGACCAGCTACGTTCCCTGATATCTGACACCTTCTGGAGGACTCAACCAACTCAGCTTTAATGGACCCTCTTGAGTCCAAGTAGTGAGTCTGAAGGTTGTGTGGAGCAGGTTCCTGTTAGTCTCTTCAAGTCAGCCTGACTCAGCAAACTCAGCTGTGACACCGGCAAAGAAGGCTGGGCTCTCCTTTATACAGACAGGCCATGATCCCAGGGGAGAGGAAGCCAGAGGGAGGGAGAAAGAGTCACAGTCCATGCTGTGTCGTCTGGCCCGTCTCTCTTGTTATCTATTTTTTTGGCTCGAATGTGACATTATGTAAAAACTTTTTTACATTATGCCATTTTAGTGTTTTAAGTCAAAAGCTGGTCATCCAACACACTCTTTTTTTGTGATCTGTCTCTCTTACTCTTCTTTTACACGTTGACGTTCAGATAACGTGAGTTAACAGGTGGAGCAAAACGTTGCACGCGTGATTGTAACAATAAAGAAATGGCGACAGAGAGACAGCTGTGGGAAAAGGGTTTAAACAGACGAAGAGGTCCCCGCATGTGTGTGTCACTGAACTTGCAGAAAGATAAGGCTTTATCAATCTGCAGAGTCTGTGTGCTGCAGGTTATCTTTGACTACCGATGTCCTTGATCTGACACAATCTTACCATCTCACTCAAACTATGTAGACAGGATTTAAGAAGTTGTGGTTTACATAAGCAGTTACACACTACACACACGACGCTGGCACGTGACTTATATATGTGTGCTCCATATATTAGAATATGAAGCTAAAGTCCAGTCCTGAGGCCTTGGTCTTGGTTTGGTTCAGTGGAGAACCAATAGGTTGTGGCTTTTCCTAATTATACATGTGATCTATCAAGCTGCACTCTGCAAAGTAAAGTCCAATTTTGAGGTACTTGTACTTCACTTGAGTATTCCCATTTTATGTTACTATTACTTCTACTCCACTACAATTCAGGGCAAATATTTTACTTTACAGATTTAGATTAATACAAAATATTATTTACGAATAAAATGTGATTTATTATTATAAATTAAACTACCCAACAGTTTAAAGGAACACGCCGACGTATCGGGACTTTAGCTTATTCACCGTATCCCCCAGAGTTAGATAAGTCCATACATACCCTTCTCATCTCCGTGCGTGTCGTAACTCTGTCTGATGAACCCACCGCTAGCCTAGCTTAGCCCCTATCCTGGAGGTAACCGGCTCCATCTAGCCTACTGCTCCCAATAAGTGACAAAATAACACCAACATTTTCCTATTTACATGTTGTGATTTGTAAAGTCACAGCGTGAACAAATAACAAGGTCACATGAGACACAGCCATCTTCTAACCGTATACAAACTGGGAACTATAAGCTCGTGGATATATACTATTCTCAGAAGGCGAAGCACTGCTACTTCTGCTACTTGGGCGGAGTGATTTGCTTGCAGCACCTGAGAAGCGCTGTGGTGAGGAGCAGAGAGTTTGCCTGGAGTTCGCTCAGAGTTGGAGTAATAATCACTCTGCCCAAGTAGCAGAAGTAGCAGAAGAAATTTGCCTTCTGAGAATATAGTTCCCAGTTTGTATACGGTTAGAAGATGTCTGTGTCTCATGTGACCTTGTTATTTGTTCACGCTGTGACTTTACAAATCACAACATGTAAATAGGAAAATTTTGGCGTTATTTTGTCACTTATTGGGAGCAGTAGGCTAGATGGAGCCAGTTACCTCCAGGATCTGGGCTAAGCTAGGCTAGCAGTGGGTTCATCAGACAGAGTTACGACATGCACGGAGATGAGAAGGGTATGTATGGACTTATCTAACTCTGGGGGATACGGTGAATAAGCTAAAGTCCCGATAAGTCAGCGTGTTCCTTTTAAGCAAAATTAGCTCAATATTTATCAGCTGCAGCATTAAAGTGGTAAACGCATTAATGCATCAATAAATACAGTACAATGAAATGAAATACAATATTCTGAAATAGGCCATTCTGCAGAATGAGTACTTTAAGCATATTCGGCACATTTTAATGATTATTTTTTTTGGACTTTTACTTTTTAACAGACAGTATTTTTACACTTTTGTATAACTACTTTGACTAAGTTAAGTTAAAGATCTGAGGACTTCTTCCAGCGCTAAAAACCAGTACGTGATTGCGTGCACATGACTGAATCTCAACAACTGGGTTAGTAAGACAAAGGTGAGATTGAGAGTGGCAACATTTTTGCAGGATGTGTCTTAAAAATTTTAAAAACAGAATTGGACTTATTGCTGCACAGTGTTTCATTCTGAAAGGCACTCTGTCAGCTTCAAGGGTCAAAAGGTCACCAACTGTGCATTCCTATAAGACATAAATTAAGATAAGATAAGATAAACCTTTATTAATCCCCACAGGGGAAATTCAGATGTTGCCGCAGCACAAGACAGAAACGATTAGAGAAGTAAAAGTACAAAAGAAAAACGAAAAGAAAAAGAATAGATCAAATAAAAACGAGGTATATACAAATATGTAAAAGAGTAAAAGTACACAAGCAATTAAAAGGTTAGGAGGTAAGTGATAGGTTGAAGTGACAAGTTAAAGTGACATTCACGAGGTAAAGCGATACTCTATGATATGATTGATAGCAGCGAGAATAGATTATATGTAAACAGCATATACCAGAAATATAATATGATGTTGTGAGGCAGCAGAAAGTCATAACAATAAATACCAAGAGATCTGAAGATCTTTCTGTCCATCTGTTATGGCAATATTACAGCAACAATAATGTTCCCATAGCCAGTTTTTATCCAAACTGCTGCATTTTTGTTGAAGGGCAATTTAGGTCAGCCTGGAAATGACAAAGAAGTTTTTATCCAAAGGGCCTGAAGTATGTTTAAACACTCACTGAAACGTAAGAAAGAGAAGAAAAAAATAAATAAAATGAAAAGTTGATTTAATCAGGGAGAGCAGAGGATCACGAATGGATGTAATGGAAAATTCCTTCGCTGATTCCTGTAAGCTTATTCATCATCGAAACATCCTCCAGAGGGACAGGAGACTGACAGGAATCCTGCGCTACATAGACCCAGAACATCTGTATCATATATTATCACCGAGCATGACTCATCAGATTGTGCCTGACAGGCTGAGCAGCTGCAGAAGTGAAACTGTAGAGATAGAGAAGGCTTCAGAGAAGAGGACAAGCAATTAAATGTTTTTTTCCCATGATTTTGATGCTGTACTAATGCAGGACACATGCACAGTGTTGGACTTCTGCAACTGGTTTAAATAATTAAAGGGACAAACACTGTGGACAAAACACATTTTCAGTTAAGTTGAAAAGATTCTAAGTGAAGCTTAATCTGGAAAATCGAAACGATTTACTTTTTGCAGGTTAGATGCACAGCCCCATCTCCTTAAAATTACGTTCCCATTCAACGAAACTGCATTCTCAATTACGTTGGGAGAGACACGTATTTTGTCCCGGATAACAATGGTTCTTGACGTATTCTAACCAGGCCCCCAGGAAGTGCAGCAGGCTTTGAAGCCAATTTGAAATAGTCGCCAAACAATGGAATTACAACTTCCGTGTCTGTCACGTGATGCCATGGGGCCCAAAAAGACAATTTCCCATAGACTTACATAGCAAAAGAGACGTCTGTAAATCAGTGGTTCCTCTTTTTCGAACGTCACAAGCCCCGCGAAATGACTCGTTTCACAATCAAAATGTTATCAACACTGTCCGACAACATTTGGAAAGTCTAGAAGAGCTGCCCAATTGAATCCTTTCATTTAATCGTTTCAGGTCGGACTCAAACCCTAGACCTTCTGCGTCGAGGTATACACCTCTGTATACGTGTGCCTGCTCTACCAACTGAGCCACCACATCATGCTTGTATGAAACTTTGCACTCTGAAGCATTTTCTAAGATAGGTTTATTCACGTAAACTGCAAGTTTCCACACATCTTTCCGTTGCTCTTGCAAAGTGCAACAACCTGCAGAAGGGGGAGGTGTTGATTGTTGGCACAGTCCCTCAGTGTTGGCAGGAGTTCAAAACCTTGCTAAAAGACTCTTCAGCAGAGTTGAGGCTGACTGTGACGGTTTCATTTCTAACACGGTCAATCCATGAAAAAAGAACAAAAAAAACCCTGTCTGACCATCCAGTGACGTCTGAACTTTAATCATGCACCGAAGTAGAAGGGAATAATTCCCTTGGACAAACAGATTGAAGAATGGTTGCAGACATGACCTCATCTGACCAGTTTTCAGTCCTCATGTACAATGTGCAGGATGATGTTCACAGAAATAGGTTACTCAGAAAAGCCCTATAATTATGGACGGGCCTTGAACTAAAGCCAATAAAATTCCCCGATAGTGGATTTGGTGACGGCTAGTCTCTGGCAGCGCTTATCTCTCATCACTCTCTAAAAAAAAGTAATTCACAATTTAGGGGAAACCTAATAATGTTTTAAAATCAAAATTTACCGGGAAACAAAACAGCCTGTTGTGTAGGCCACTCTCTACTTTCCTAAACAATAACAGATGCATTTACAAATAGCTGTGGATAGGAATAGCTTTACAGTCATTTTACGAAGGCTAACATTTCTCTAGAAACACGAATACCACGCAATCTCTTTCAATAAGTACAAACGTTTATTTAATCTTTGCTATTTTGTTAGCCGAAGTTTTATAATCGGTTTTAGACAAAATAGCAAAGATTGAATAGCAGGATTATGCTCATTTAAAATATATATATATTACATTTGTATTAAGCCCTGTTGACACCCTGGTGGCACAGGGAAGTTTTTCTGCAATGTCTGCAAAGCTTTGTGAGTTACTAATAGCTAGTTGGTGAACTATACTGCAGCTGGTGAGCTAACCACTTAGCCAGCTGGGAACATGCTAGTGCTATTAAAGATACATATTCATACCATCCACTCCTGTCTCTGCTAGCAAACCATGGTTGTTGTTTTTTTGGGGCAGACTCTAGTTTTATTAACATGGATGGTGCAAGTATTAGCTTCCTCTGTTAATCTCTTCTCCAGTAAGGATGGAATTGCTATTTGTCAATAATGCAAATAAATGTGTCAAAGTTCACCAAATTTGAACTTGATGCTAAAGAGTTGAACGGACATACCCAATGGAGATGCGCCGTTAGCGTCCATTCCATTGAAACAAACTGATTCCAGTTGAGTATAATCCGCTGGTGCAACCACGCCACTTGACCCAGAATGCTCTTTATGTCACGTTTGTTAATGTGTTCATTCACAGTGGCTCCGCTGCCTCACTTGGGTGACTTTTCGGTGGTACTGTACGGGAATATTCATTTTGTAGAACCTAAAATAATACATATCCAAGTAAAGGTTAAAATCAAGTGCAACTGGAAGTGGTTAAATGTGCCCTGAAGAACCGAGTCCTGTTTTCCTATATTTTAACCCTTCCTTGGATAACTATGACCTGGATGACTGAAAACAGACTAAATAATACTACAACACTTTGCGTCTATGCTGCTTGGGTGTCATGTAATTTTACATATGTTTAAAAATATTTAAATTAATATCGATATCGCAATATTCATAATCGATATCGCAATATCGCATTTTGTTAATATCGTGCAACCCTAATGTCATGGCTATCCGTTCCATTTTACAGCATCAGAGAGAATAATGATAAGCCCAGTTTGACTGATAGGCCATGCAGAGTGATGGTGCATTTTAAGACTCTGCTGCAGGACAAAGCAAACTTAAACTCTGATTGATTAGCAATCAAATATTTAAAGCCCTATCATGCTCACTTGGGTTGATATAACCAGGCAGATCTACATGTATGAATGTAAGATGTGGGCACATTCTGCCTACTTGTTTTTTGGGATATCAGAGTCTCAGATTAAAGATAATATCTAACTTCCTGCATGAATCCTACGTCTGCAAGGCAAATTAAAGCAATGACACAGCATACACTTTACACATTTGTGCCTGTGTGACTCATTTCATTTCATCACCTATCACACACATACTTCTCACACACACACACACACACACACACACACACACACACACACACTTTCTTTCTCCACACAAGATCCCGTATTAAAACTGAAAAGATGATGTTTCCGTCTTCAATAACTGACTTTTATGGCTCTCTGTCTAATCTGATTAGGAACAGGACACTTCTTCCCGGTGTGACACATCCTTGTGTGTCACTTATGGGAATCAGTCTTGCTAAAGTGTACTTCTGTGAGTGTGTTATTTCAGAACATTGCAACATCTGTCAGCGGAGATTAGGATGAGAAGGACACACGCATATGAAATGAGGAAATAGACAGTCAGGGAGGTCCCGTAAAACTGAGGATTTCCAGTCACTATAATCAAAATGTTACGGTAACAGATCAGCACTTCAGATCCTCAGGCAAAATAAAAGAATATTCATGACTGTGCTTGAATTAAACTTGTATTTCTTATAAATCTTCTCATGAAATACACTTTTACTGCAATGCCAGCCTTTGTCACTTGTATGCGGCCTGTTATTAACCCACAGATGCCTTATTTTTGTTCAGTATTATTTTATCATTTTAAAACTCTAAAACAAGCTGCAGTTTGAATTCCTTAACTGCTTTTAAAGAAAACGTCCTTGCATCTCCATATCAGCTTTTTTGCACATGTAAACTCTGGTGGAAAATAGAGATAAATCCCCCACCACAATACCTTGGCATCTGCAGTTATCAACATCAGTTATCTGCTTCGATTGTTTGTGTCCAGTTTGACCTTTTCTCCCACAAGACCTTTCTCAAAGGCCTCTCCTGATAGTGAGGTCAGGGTGAAGTAAGAGGCAAACAAATATTAAACGTTGACTGCAGAGGCCACAGAGATCACTGGATGCAATGCACATTCATTGACCACAATATGAACAAGAAACCAGTCCCATAGCTGAATTCAGGATTTGTGTAATTGTGACAAAGTTTATGTTGTTAGTTAAGAGCACCATCTGTTGGACTCAATGCAACAACGCACTTCCCTGAACAGTTTATATTGGACAACTTCACTCAGAAATAAAGGCTCCGTTTGTACAGGAATCTCGTACAAAATGATTGCTTGAATGAAAGAAAAGTATGTTAATGATTGAGTACTTACTTACTCCTCTTCATCCCCTATGGCACATGAGGCTTAAAAAACTAAATTAAAAAGGGTAATTTTTTTTTTTCCAAACTTGACTTTAGCGAGAGAAATTAATCAAATGAAATAAACTCCCCATTAAACAGTTTTTTATACTTAGCTTTAATAACCTTATTTCCAAAAAATTTCAAACTTTCCCTTCAAATATTTATACGGTAAATGACAAAATACCACCACAAAGTCCACTAAGTAACTACTTGTCTGTGTTGTCTTAAACTTTTGAGATTGAAAATGACAGAGCAAATACAAGTTTGAATACACTTTAACAATCAAAAATGACAATAAATTAAGTTTAGAAACATGCATTTATTTTATTATTCATTTTCACGCGTAATAAAAATTGCATTCCTTTTCACTACAACCCTTCTTTTTGTCTTCTTTAGCATTCAACAGTTACACCTTTGTTAATCATTCATTTTGGGTTTGTTTTCTAAGACAGGCCAGTAGCATTACTTTTTACTTACAAATACATACAAAATGCAAAAATATCAGATAGTACACAGCAAAAATGCAACGTCACAAGGCCTTTACAGTTACATCCAACACGGCCAACCCCTCGTCCATTAAAATACTTTAGCAGTGTATTTTTCTTAGATTGGCCACAAACATATCTAGGAATCTAATCTTTTTTTTACACCACACAAATAAAGGCTTTTTTTTTTTCTGGTTCTTTGTGAGAATTGCAGCCCTGATGTGAAACACAGAAAAGGTTTTTTTTTTTTTTTTTAAAAAGAACGATACAGAAAAAAGGAATACAGACAGGCACAAGAAAACAAATATTCATTAGATGGCCATGGTTTGAGGTTAAACATTGAAGATGTGTTTGTCTTCCAATGAGACAAATCACTCATTGGAAGTTTAATATTACAAACCATTTACTCAATCAGTTTTCTTAAAAAGTTACCGATGTTTTAATCAATTTCATTAGCTACTGTAGAAGTTCAATTCATTTTATCTTAGTTAAATTACCACTTAAAGTTACCCTCAGGTGGCTAAAAATACTTCCACATTCACCAGCTCCCTTTATCTCAGTAGAAAAAATACATTAGTGACTATAGCAAACAACACATTCACCAATCTGCACAGTGCTATAGCTCATTCACGATTATTCAAAAAAAAGGGGGAATCAGTAAATAGACATCCTCTCGTCTGCACAACCCATAGTCACAGCCATCCAGGCCAGTTACATTCAGCAGCTGCCTTTTAAAGTGCTTTAACAGGAATGGTGAAGATCTGAACCCACAAAGACTCCCTCCTTCATGTCTCAAGCTCATTATGGTTAGCCACGAAGCCGTAGATCAAACAAATGACCCATCAAATCTGCTCCCTTTAGTCTCTTCTCTCAGTGCTAAGCATAACCAAGTCTGCTCGAGTCTTTAGCGACACGTGCATGACTCGGCCACCATGTCCTCCAGCTCCCTGTACTCCACCTTCTTCTTGTGCACGACTAACACGCTCATGGGCATGTACTTGTAAGGCACGCAGGACGGAGGGGGAACGTCCCCAACACCCAAGTCGTTGATGACCGTCTGGATGATGGCGTGGTTGGGGGAATGGAAGCCGTACGGGAGCACCCTCGGGCAGTTGCCCTGGCAGAACCGCGGGTTGTACACCGGCGGAGCGATGAAGTAGTGACCCCAGCCGAGCGCGTCGAACGAGAGGCGGAACGAGTGGAGCTTGCAGCGGTTCTTGGGCATGCTGGTTTTGGGTTTGTAGTTGGGGATGTCAGAGATGATGGAGGAAGAGGAGGAGATGGAGAAAGAGGAGGAGGAAGCGGAGGCATTTTTCAGAACATCCAGCGACGCGTCTTTGGCCTCTGAAGAGGAATGGTCTTTGGAGCGGCGGCGGCGGACCGAAGGATGCCACTGCCCCATTCGCCTCATGATGTCTTCCCCTTCAGCCCCCAGCAAGTCCCCCATCCAGTCCTTTACTTCCCTTTCCTCCTCCAGGTACAAAAGGAGAGACGGGACTTCAAGAGGTTCACCTCTCCATCTTTTTTTCCCTCGAGGACGAAACCACCACCCCAACGAGAGGCTGCCGTCCTCTTCGTCATGCCAAGGCTCTGTGCACCAGTACTGGGCAGTGAGGGTCAGGTGTGCCCCCAGGCCCAAGCTCTTCCCCTGCTGGACGTGTGCGGTGATGTCCGTCTCGGTCCACCGCTCATGGGGCTCGAGGTTGACCAGGCTCTCTTTGCCCAGCGACTTGATCTGAGCCCTGCAGCGCGACAGCTTGAGGGCCTGGGTGGTGCTCGAGGTTGTGGCGGAGGAGGAAGAGGATGAGGAGTTGAGGTGGATGAAGGAGGCTTTGATCAACTGCTCCGAGGGAAGAGTGTCAAGGTTGTACTCTACTGTGAAGCTGTAGTGGTGGTCTGAAGGAAAAGATTAAAAAAATAAAAAAAAAGCATGAAATTAGACATTTTTGTAGTGAATGCCTCTCTGACTCACACCATCTTAAAAAGAGACTTTTTACCCAAGATGCCGAGTGTTGATTTGTGTTTTTTTCCCTCCAAACCAGGGCACTGAGTGTGATTGTTGTGCACATTTACCAGGCAAGGAGTGCCTAATAAAAGTCACCGTCAAGGTGCATTATGGGAAGTGTAAGATCCAGCATTTTTTGGAATGAATATCTGACAATTCTTAAATCTTACTCCCTCCAAACTTGATGAAAGGCAATAATCCCTACCCAAACCGGGTGCAAATCTGATTCGAAAATATAAAATCTAGAAAAAAAGCAAGTTATATTCTGAAGGATATTCTGTGTGACAATCAGTTTGAAACTTTTGACACTTTTTTTCCTGGAGGTTCTGGGTATTTTTTTTTATGTTAAAACCAGTTGAGAATAAAAACAAAGGCCTAGGTTGCTTCAGTGTCAGGAAAGTTATCAGGCCAACAGATTAGAGGTTGGTAATCACATCCTCTCCTGCTTAAGGTCATACATCTATGCAGTTGTATCGATCTCCTCATCCCCAAAAGTTAGTCAGCTAGAAATAACAAGCAGAAACTACTCAGATATTTTACTTATGTAAAATAAGCAATTTTGGATTATGTTGATTGTATGCATTGTGTTAATCATTTGAATGTTGCAGCTGTTAAAAGTGGACCCAATTTTAAAAATTGGCCTACTTCATATACTGCTGGGTAGCTTATGAATGTATCCCTCCAGGATCAATAAAGCTGCGTCTTTATAATACTTGATAATTGATTTGCCGATTATAATTTTGTATTATTAATCTGAATCTGCAAAGTAACTGAAGTTATTAAATACAGCATTTCCCTCTGAACCGTTGTGGAGTAGAAGCATAAAAGTAGCATAAAATAAAAAACAACCTACTCAAGTAAAGTACCTCAAATTTCGAGTAGATTTACAGATCCCTTCAAATGCAGACAGGCCTACCTTTCAATGAGTTCCTACTCAAATGTGAATCTCACCTCTGGACGCTGGCAGGTAGTACACCGACGACGCCGACGGCCTCAGCAGACGGACCGTGTTGGAGCCGAACTTCCGGTGCTGTTTGGGCCTGCCGTCCGGTTCGGCCGCGCTCCGGTACAAAGTCAACATGAACTGCAGGTTCTGGTCCGCTTTCTGCTCGTCCGTCAGCGGCCGGTGGTGCGCTCCTTTGTGCTTGGCGCTCTGATGGCTCCGACGGCTGCGCTTCATCGTGCGGTGATGAGAGGCCAGTTCCCGCCCGGCCACGACTCCGGTGCACAGCAGGAAGATGAAACAGGACAGGCCGCAGGCACGCAGTAAGCCGTGTTTGGTGCGGGTCGCCTTCATGTTTGTTATAAAACCTCTGGTGCTAGCGAGCTCCACCAACGAGGCTATAATTGGCAACCAGCCTCTGCACGGCGGAGGGCGTAAATTACAGGCTCACCTGATCACTAGCCATTTTTGACAGTCTAAACTTCCTGAATTTGAAGTGACCCCAATTAACCCCTCGGGATAGGAGCGTGAAGCCACGTCACCGGTGCGTCAAGGTGCGTAAAAGTACGTCAAATGGGCCCTTTTTGTGATTAATTTATTGCACAGATTATTTTTGTAAATTCAAAATCTTGTTTTTAACATATTCTATTCCTTCTCGTTGTTAAATAATGTAGTCCTACTATAATAATAATGACAATAATAATAATAATAATATGTTTGATTTCACATTCTCTTCACATTCTTCTTAAAATATCGTCACATTGTGCTATTCTTGAGCAGGTCTAAACTGTAGGCCTATATTTATACTCTTTAAGTAGTCTAATGTGATGACGTATTGTTGAGCTTGTGTCATGCAGACGTGAAACAGAGATTTAAAGTTTTAGCACCCAAAGTTTCGTAACTTTGATTCAAGATTAACTTTACACAGTGTACGTGGATTTTATGCCAACCACCAGAAGTGACCAAGCCAATAATTAATAACCTACATTTGAATCAAAGCGATTTGTCCCATTCTGTTTTGCTAAGTATAGAAATCTAGCTAAACTATAAGGCAGAAGCAAAATACTTACTTACTTACTTACTATCAAAGCAGGCTCAACATATAAACTGTACACTTCCATGAATCTGCTTGGGTTAACAAAATTGTCCAAACCTTTGAAAAGCTGTTTCATAAATAAAATAAATGTACTGTGGCCAAGATAAGCAGCCAACTTGTCTTTCTTAGTTGCCGTCAAAGTTTACATTTTGAAGATCAGTGATTTCCATGTTCACTAAAAGTAAGAGGACACAGGTTACACATATTTCAAAGCACAAAAAAAGCAAAACGACACAATTTAACATGCTCGACACATAATCTGAATTGTGTAAAGGATGCAGTTTGATCATACCTGTGCTGTAAGAGGTGAACATGCCCCTCTTTGGTGCCCCCAGGTGGTAGAATGACCCATTTGAAACACACATCTACAAAGTGTTGACATGAAATACTGTGCATTTACTCAAGTACTGTACAATTTTGACATACGTGTACTTTACTTGGGTATTTCCATTTTATGCTTCTTAATACTTCTACTCTACTACATCTCGGAGGGAAATATTGTACTATTTACTACACTTATTTGACTTTTATAGTTACAAGTTACTTTTTCACATTACATATGATGTGATGCAGCACTATTCTACACAGTAGTATACAGAGTATCTACAATTGGCTCCATGTTGACATTGAAAATAGTTTTATATGAATTTGTTAGTGATAAAAACAGAATAATATCATATTCTATGATAATATAACACTTTTAAAGGACACATACTGCAGTGTGAGTACTTTTTTAGAGCCCCAAACACTTTTTTTTTAATAAAGTACCTTTATGCATTTTTTCTGATAATACTTCTACTAAAGTAACATTTTGAATTCAGGACTTTTACCTGTATTGATTAGTAGATAGAGTATTTTTAGACTATGGTATTTCTACTTTTACATGAGTGAAGGATCTGAGTACTTCTTACACCACTTTTTCCTATGTTGTTCTTTTGGTAAAAAGATTTTCGGTTTGTATTGTGTTTGTTTTTGTATCCAGACTCCTCCCAGACTATATTTGTAGCCTCTGATTGCAGTTTTTTTTTTTGTATAAGTTGAAGCCTGAGTGCTTTGGGGTCTTCTGGTAAATGAATTGTTCTCCATGAGGAGCTGCAAAATGGATGACATGCTGTTTCTGTAAAAGAAAAGAAAGAAACACAAGCTGTTGAACACAAACTTGATCTCACATGAAAGCAGCACTCACCACCAACCCAAATGTTACAGTTCAGAGTTTCTGAGAACAAAAAAAAAAAGGGTTGAAAAGGAAAAAAGATGGTCTAATCTGACCAAAACAAACTCCTCGTGGTCTGGATGAAAAGTGAGATGTCTGGGCTTGTTCACATCTTTGATTCTCTTCATGTTCCCTCCTTCACTTGTTCTTTCTCTTGACACACACACATTCCACACATGTGACATTCCACAACAGTGATTATCTACAATCCCAATCATTTTAGTCTGCAGGCCGGGAGAGTGTGGGAAAAACTATGGGGGAATTGCAGTGAATGTCTATAATGGCTTCTAAGACAGCAATAAGTTGAATTACTGTGATAGAAATTCTTGTTTAACACTTTTAGGCAACAGTTGTCTTACTGTAGATGTATTCAATAATCTGCAGACGGACTTAGAGCAACACACGTACATTAAGTGCATGTATGCTCGAATGAGTGAGTCAAACATAATCATATCACAGAGACACGTTGTCCCTGTTCTCTGAATAGTACAGAGAACAGAGATACTTTGTACGTTACACATATTCAGCGTCATACCTGAGTCACTCTGAGGGTTACATGAATAATAAGAAATGCCTAATACACTAATGTTTTCAATCTTGGACTGCCATTACATTACATAGAGAAAATTACAAAACAAAAAAACGTAACTTCAAATCCCAGAACACTCCACTGTTTTGCATTATTTTCATACAGTAAAACAAGAAACAGACACTTTTTTGTCAGCCAAATAAAGTCCCTAAATTGTCATTGTGCGATCTGCTCCATTAGGGATCAAGTAAAGCTTAGATTTACATTACAAAAAAGATAAAGGATAATTAATATATTGTTGCAAGCAGTACGTTTGGCTCATTTTTGAAAACCTGCTTGTTTAAATGTTGTTGTTTTTTTATATGGTGGTCATACAAGCAGACTGGTACGACTGGAAAGGGTTTAGAAATGTGTGGGACATGATGGCTAATGTTGTTGTTGGTATGCAGTAATATGTACTGTAGTTGTTCACACGCTTGAATGACATCTTTGAAAATATTTGCTTTCACATAAAAAACTGAGAATTTTCCCAGCAATGCTTATTTTCAGCATACAATTGCATAATAAGGACTTTTCCTTATTATGCAATTGTTATGCAGCCTATTATTGTTACTGTAATGATGTGTAAGTTACTGTTCTGTTGTAGCTGGTCAAGTTGAAGCTTCTTTTAAATTAAGCTACATACTGTGCATTGGGAAGTTTAATCTGTAACCATGCACCAATGTATTATGTAAAATCTTAAAATGCAAAGTTAAGTCAGCTACCACATGAGTGGAGTAAAAAGTAATAATGCCCCCTTAAAATGTAGTGAAGTGGATGTATAAAGTAGTAGAAATTGAAAATACTCAAATGCAAGTACCTCAAAAGTACACTTGTGTGCAGTACCTGACAGTGGTAGAATAGGTACTCAGATATTTTACCTAAGTAAAAGTAGCAATACTGCAGTGTTGAAATACTATGTCAAAAGTAAAAGCATTCAATTCAGTCAGATGCTAATACTTTTGTACTTTTACTCAAGTAAAAACATACTTTTACTCAAGTAAAAACATACTTGAGTAAAAGTACAAAAGTATTAGTATCTAACTTAAACTTTGAGTAGAAAAGTAAAACTACTCATGCAGAATAGCCCATTTCAGAATAATAAATACTATATTTATTGATACATTCATGTGTTCATCACATTAATGTTACAGCTGATGGAGGTGGGGTTAATATTAATGACTTTATATACTGCTAGGTAGCTTGTGAATTTACCCCCAGGATCAATTTCCTTTATCCATAATAACACATCATACTTTATTTATTGATTACATTTTGTATTATTAATCTCGATCTGCAAATCATTTAAGGTATCAAACAAAGGTAGTGAAGTAAAAAGTATAATATATCCCTCTGAATTGTAGTGGAATAGAAGTATAAAGTAGCAGAGAATAGAAATTTTTAGGCTAAGTAAATGTGTTATCAAATTAACTGTTGATAGTTTTTGCAGAGGTCGGTGGCAAAGTGGCGGGTTTCATGTTTCAAATGAGAAAAAGACTGCCACTCACATCTTTTACTGTTATTTGGTTGTAGTTGCCGCCGTGAGCCTGCCTGTTGCGCTTCTAGCCCCTCCTCACTCCTCGCTCCTCATTGGACACGTTCAGCCAGAGCCTTTGCTATTTGTGGGTCTTTCTGTCAATCAAATTCCGTTCGAATAGTGGGCGGGGACCGCCTACCTCGAGTCACAAAGTTTTCCCAAAGTTTTTCCGTCGAGCTAGCAAAATTCACCGGAAGTATTTGATTTAAATGTCAAAATAAAAGTGTTATACCTGCTATTTTTGGGTAAATAAGCGGATCAGTAGCTGAAAGTATGAAACGAAATGATCAGTAAAATCGTTTGACAAAGTATCAAGCGAGATTGGAACTAAAAAACACGCTGACGTCTACTTATCGTCAGCGTTAAACACCTTTGACCGGAAGTTGCAACCGACACATTGGTCATAACGTCGATGAGCTTGAGACACTAGCTAAAAACTTTTCCTCCCTCCCCCTCTTCCACACACTCCGTCCTTCCACCCATCCATCCATTCGTTGTTATTGTTAGAGCGGTGATGGAGAAGCAGAGGGACCGCTACCGGTGCTGCTAGCTAGCAACGATTCAAGCCAAGCTAATCAACAGACACAGAGAGAAAGGGGAAGAAAACAAACGGACCGGAGGTAGAGAAATGGAAACGGTTGAGCAGCTCGTCTCTTTCCACCACATTCAGGTCCAGTTGAGCGGGGGCGCGCCTTGGGGGTTCACGCTGAAAGGAGGGCTTGAGCACGGCGAGCCACTCATCATCACTAAAGTAAGTTGACCATGACATTATTGATTTATGTATGAAATTCTAAATTACATGAGCTAAAACTGCTTAAAAGTGTCTCTAATGTACTAACTGAGTTTATACTGCACTACGTTACATTTACATGACATTTGTATAATATTTCTGTATATATTTACACTTTTGGTCTCATATTTCCATAGTATTTCACTCAAAATGACTGTAGGGATTTTATTTTATAAGGATGTGGTTGTTGGAACACTCCAGCTCCACCAAAACAGCAACTGCGGTTGTTTTTTTTAGGCTTTTGTGACTGCTTTCTCATTCATATAGTGCTTTACAGTCTGCTTGGCTGCTGACGCCTTGGTTTCAACTTTTCAACCCAATGTAAAAAAGTCTTCAACTCTGCGCACACTGCTTTTCCTGCAACCTCTTCTGTATATTTGACTTCTGCACAGCTAGTTCCACTCTTCCTCCTTCTATGTACATCATTACATTACATGTAATTGTCCTAAAGCTCAAGCAAGTTGAGGTTTGTCAGCTGTCACTGTCTTATGAATAAAAAGCCCCACATAATGTAATGCAGTGGTTGAGTTCTCAAACCGGTGCTAAAAAGGTTCCCAAGGGGATCCCTGGCAAAACGAGGCTCTATTCATCTTCCTGTCACTTCATTCACTGAATGACCAAAACCACTTCAGATAGAGTCTGGGGCAGAAATGTGCACTCCAGTGGGGTGTATGTGTGGAATCCTTGAAAAGAAAGATAGTGATTCTCTGATAAGAGATTCTTAGAATTGCTTTATGCTTGTTTGTAACATATCTTGCAGATTATTGACCCAATAAACCAAGAATTATGGGAGTTGATAGACAAGCGGACTGATGTAGTGTTGTTATTTGTGCAGAGCTCTAAGAGGTTCATTTTGTGTGTTTTTTGGGGGCGTTTGAGGGCTTTGTAAGAGATTTAGTGTGTGCTTTCAGATCTTTTGACGTGACCTCGTCTTGTGCGATAAAGTCGTGGGGGCCGATGTTTCCTCACGGCCCCTTCTCACGGTTTCACGCCGAGGGCAGTGAGCTGCTGGAAATAAGGAGGGTGTCTTTGAATTACTGCAAGTAATTATTGGTGTATGTTCTGCTGGGGGTGGTGTGTGTGTGTGTGTGCGTGTGTGTGTGTGTCTGTGTGTGTGTCTGTGTGTGTGTGTGTCTGTCTGTGTGTGTGTCTGTGTGTGTGTGTGTTCAGTCCAGTGCATAAGTAGGCCGACTGACATTCAACCTCTGCTCTCCCTCTCAGTCTTTCCTTCACTGTCTCTCGCTCTTCACTCTGTTGAAAAGTCGCAGCAGTGGTGGTGTAAATGTTGGCCGGTCTACTTCTATATTCACCACAGCGGGGAATGGAAAAGCCTGGCTCAGTCATCTGGAAACACACACACACACACACACACACACACACACACACACACACACACACAGCCCCTGGGAAAATGTGACTGGGACTGCACAAGGAGATAAAAATCAAACTGCTCTATGGCTGTTTTGTGTTCAGTGGCTAGTTAAAACACACACAATAAAGTAGCTCAGACATTGAGTGCTGGACAGGAAAATGTGGTGCAGAAAAGTTTTCAATGATTAAGTGTTAAGTCCTCGAAAGAAAGAGGAGAAAGACAGGAACACAGATTAAAGGTAGAGTTGAGGTATATGTGTGTGTGTGTGTGTGTGTGTGTGTGTGTGTGTGTGTGTGTGTGTATGGAAGACATGAGTGAATAATGTGTTTTAGGTTTAGAGTTCCCCTCAGCCTCCACACAGAGGTTTACTGTGTCTGTATGGACCACAGCTGAATACAGTCATAATCCTCTCTCTCTCTCTCTCTCTCTCTCTCTCTCTCTCTCTCTCTGTGATGGGAGAGAGAGAGAGGCTGCCAGGGCATTCTTAATGCCACCTGAAAGCACTTTTTTCAAAGCATTTCTTCATAACAACTTTTAATCGATTTCCTAATATATCCAATCCATATTTATCTCATACACATTTGTCTATTTGACAAAATAATCTTAACTCATAACTCACTATCTACTAATCTTTTTCCACATCTTTCAGCCTTCATCCGTTAGTGTCATGTTTCGAGTTCATGTCGAGTTCCATCATGACCTGAATATGGATGTTCAATTGAAAACAAGAGGTCGTATTTGGGTGGGGGGGGGGTTATTCGTAACATGCTGAGATTTATGCCAGAGAATTTATGGCAGTATAATTTTTCGGCCTGTGCTGAAACAATTCACAGATCAGTCGAATGAAAAATGAATGGAACTATTTCAAGAATAGATTAATCTTTTAAGCCTTATAGATCACACACCAGCTTCTCAAATGGTGTGGATTTTGCTGCATTTCTCTGTATTATATAATTATAAATTGAAAATATTTTGGTTTTGGACTGTTGGAAAAAAGAGACATTTTAAAACATCACCTTCAGCTCTGGGAGCTTGTGATTGGCATTTTGCACCATTTTCATAGAACATTTTATTATATCCATCCTTTCTTCTGCCACTTTTCCAGATCTGGGTCGTGGTGGTAACAGGCTCAGCAAAGTACCCCAGAACCCATTCTCCCTACATACTACCTCTAGTTCTTCTTCAATGGGTAATTGAAGACATTCCCAGGCCAGATTGTATATAGATATAATCCCTCCAGTAGTTTCTGGGTCCGCCCTGGGTCACCTTCCAGTCAAAAGTGCCAGAACATTAATCAAATAATTGTTACTTATACCCTGTATGATATAGCCATTTCTCAGATATAAATTTAGATGTCAGGATTGAATTTTGGGAATTTTTTTGTGTGTGCATGTGCTAGTCACCAGTGTAACCTTGAACGAGTGAGTCTGCTGTTTGTTGAGGCAGTCGTGGAACATCTGTATGAGACATAGAGTGCATAAAAATGTGCCAGTTGCCCTTTCAGAATGTCCATGTTTTGGGGGAGTGTGTGTTCGTGGCCCTTCTGAGAGTGTGTTCGGAGGGGGAAGGGAGGCTTCCCAAATCTAAGACAGCAGAGGGATATAAGCCATTTGGTCAACATTCCTCCAGGAGCATAACAAATTACCACTGTGGGGTGTGTGTGGATGGGTGTGGAGATATAGTGCATGTGTGTGTTCATACACACAGTACATGTGCGCTGCTCATACACCAAGTTACTCGACTTGAATACTTGTTGTCCCTGCAGCCAGTGATCAGCTGTGGGATGAAGATGAGCTTAAGGTTTTATCTGCTCAACAAGTTAGCCATTAGCTTTCAGTCAGCCATTCATTGAGTCTGTCAGCTTGTTGGCAAGTCAGTCAAAGGTTAAACATGCTTCGGTGACAATATGTAAAGGTTGTTGTGGAAATAAGAGTGCATGTTTACAGACTAAAAGACAATACAGGCATGTTTTAGCGTAATTTATCATTTAAAACTCTACCAGTTGTCATTCCCATGTGTTTTTGGGACAATGTTTATGTCCTTTGTGTGAAATGTGGTTGTGATGAGTAAGTGGTGAGTTCCCTCATTGTTGTATTTGACGGAACAGCTGCTGTTAAGCTGTCAGCTCACTTTCATAATGTGGTTTTGTGATCTACTGTGAGCCCTCGGGTGATTTCTGTTGAGGACAAGTTCGTGTCTCCTCAACAGTTTTTGGCTCCCTGACTTTAAGGCGGTGTTCCAATGGGGCAGTTTGGAATCCAAAGAAATGCAGATCAGTCTTTGCTATAAAAACCTCCCAAGATCATGTTGTTAAATTTCTGTGGCTGATGAGTTCAGGGTTGCAGTGAGGTGCCCTTTTCTGCAGTGATGAATCAGTTTACATTAATGCTGTGAATTTAAGAATCAATCCCAGTTGTTTTGATGGATCCCAGTTGCTCATGTGAACTGTCTGGACTCCAGACCTCTGCAGACCAGACATGTCTGCTATCTGAATGAACATCAGACTCTACATGTTCTACGAGAGTCTGTCTGAGTGGACGGAAGCACTTGTCTCACTTGTGTGCAGCCTTCGTTATCTTCTTGTTTGTATTATGGAGATAAGGGAGTTCTAATTACCTACAAATTGTCTGCAGTGGTGTTGTATACAAGAGATTGTATACTAAAATATATCATATGTTTTAGATGTCAAAGACAAAAGGAGGGTTCATCAGACTTAAAAAATGAACGACACAGACAAGGTGATTGTCGTATGACATGTCGATGATCGTATGATTGTTGTATGATGAAGGCATGTTGTGTGGGTGAAATTAGAAAGCTAGCTAGCGTTAGCTAACGAGCAGCAGTCGCTCCGCTCCCGCTGTAGGGAGACTCGTTTACCGAGAGAACAGCTGACAGCCCCTCGAGAGGCACTGTCTGGTTAACACAAGTTTTTAGCTGTGTTTTAGTCTTTCCTTACCTGAAGTTGCTCCATTTTGGCTGCACAACTCATACGCAAATGTCTTAACAGCGGCGATGTTATGTATTGTTTAGGGCCCTTGCCCCCACGAGTCAAAACGCCATTGCAAATTGAACATGTAGCTCGACTTGAATCGCCTTCTTTTGACTGAAAGTACTGCCAAACAACACTTTTTCTGCTCTCGAGTTCCATTTTCACTTTCTCTCAGCCTACTGCATTGAACGCTCCACCTAGGCCTGGGCGATATGGAGAAAAACAAATATCACAATATTTTTGACCAAATACTTCGATATCGATACCGCAACAATATTGTAGATTTTTGATAAATAATCGTCAGTAATGTGGATATAATGACTAAGTGGGTAAAGGCAAATATAGAACAGTTACAACAGTCTGGTAAGTTCAGAAAATGACATCACTTTACTGTAATGCAGCCTTTAAAACCAGGAAGAGACAACACTTATGCCATATTAGGATATTACGATATCCAAAATCTAAGACGATATCTAGTCTCATATCACGATATCAATATAATATCAATATATTGCCCAGCTCTAGCTCCACCTAACGCGCCGTTATTACGTCGACCAGCGTAGCGCGCGTAGTGCAAGCGTAACTCTACAAAGAGTATAGAAGGAACAAGAGCGTTCAGTCCAAGATGGCGGCGCTGCAGCTCGGTCATGGGTGCGTTTGTTGCAATGGAACGTTCTATTGAGTTTCACCTCTTGTTACTTCTATACTCTTTGGCAAGAGCAGAAACTCAACACAACTGTGGATATATCAGCCCGCCCGATATATCGGTCGGGCTCTACTTTTCACCTGAGGAAACGGATCCAGTCTGTTCAGAGAGTATTAGCCGACCACTAGCTTGGGTTCCCCTTCGCTACACAATCCTTTTTTCTTTGTGTTCCCCATGTTCTACAAAGCTGGATTCGTTGCCATGTTCATTCTCCTCTCAGTCGACCTGCCAACAATGAGCCCATCTCCCAGGCTGTCCAACCACTGAATCCAAAAGAGGACTACTGACCCATGACGGGAGGTCATCTTGGTACTTTGGTTATTTGTGATGGAAAGTCTTTCCGTTTCCTTTTTTTGTTTTGAGAGAGAAAACCTTTGCATTTTAGGTTAATTCTTCGGTGGTTGTTAGATTATGTGGTGTCCCCCTGCTGAAAAAGTCATGTATCCTGTATATGAACTTCTTTGATGCATGTTTTCGATGTTAGGTATGTCCCACGATGTACTTGTTTGTTTGAACTGGGATGCTTAGCAGTCAGCAAAGCTCTTTGATCTGAGGTTGAATTTCTTTTGGAAGTTAAACAGCAGTTGTTGTCACCATAAACCGGATTTGGCGTCGGCACATGTCAAGGTATTTTATCAAGTTTTAAACAAATGTTTAAGATCATGAGACAATTTTACCAGAGATTGTTGTTATCTTGTCTTAGTGTTGGACAGAATTAGTAGATTTTGTGGATTCATGAGATGATTGATGATTGATTTTGTCCTCACCAAATCATTGATCTACTCTGATGGAAACTAAACTTGGTAAATATGCGCTGCTCTCTTTTGCTCCAGGATTTTGAAATATCTTGGTGCCGAAGTTGACCTCAACTAAACTCCAACTGCTACATGAAGTGGGCATGGGGATGTTGTGGATGAGTCTCATGTTTTGTGGCTGAAAGGGATTTTTCTTATTCTGTTGGAAATCGGGCCATGTTCCTTGCATTCCAGCAGGTTTAGCCCATGTTTGAAAACACTGCGAGCAGTCGGGAATTTTGATTTTCCCAGAAGAAGCAACAAAAATGGAGACGATAATCTCCTCCTCTCTCGTCCTGCTGTTGACAGTAACAGAAGTCCATGGATTTTAGAAAAGAATGTTTTGACATGTGGTCGAAGGTATGCAACCCAATGTCTTGGGTTGGTAAACAGCTGTGTGTGTGTGTGTGTGTGTGTGTGTGTGTGTGTGTGTGTGTGTGTGTGTGTGTGTGTGTGTGTTGCCCCCTACATTCCAGTAAAGGTAGCCTCCAGTAGCAATCTGCTCTGCAGGGGGTAGATGAGGATGCCATCAGATAGAGATGCTATTGTCTCTACTGTTGGCGCGTGTGTGTGTGTGTGTGTGTGTGTGTGTTTCCATGTCCTCCGCCCTGACTTGCTCCTCTAACTGTCCTAACAAACCAAAAACATATGTTGTGCGGCAGCATACTACACAATGGAGCATATTGATGAGAAACACAGAACGAAGGAGAGTGTGTTCATGTTTCCAAAGAATAATATTGATATTTGCATAAAGACAGGATGGGAAAATGAATGATTTAATCATATAAAGTCATCTTTAAAGCAATAATGCCAAACATTCACTGGTTCCTGCTTCTCACATAATGACTATTTGCTGTTTACCTTCATCTGAACAAGATCTTTGGGTTGTTAATAAATAAGTCACATTGGGGGCTGTGGGAAATTGGGATGGTAATTTTTCACTATTTTAAAGAAGAAATGATTATTAGTTAATGGAGAAAAAAAACATTATTTATATATTTCAGTGAATTCATTTTTTACGGTATGAGATGTGATGTCTTCAAATTGCCCGTTTCACCCAAACAACTGCCCCAAACCCAAAGTTATTCAGTTTACAATGACATAAAGCAGACAGTGTGTGCTATTTTTGCTTGAGAACTGACTTAAAACAATTCATTGTTGTATTTTCTGTAGGTTCTGTAGATTGTAATTGTTGTAGCACTTCTGGACACTATCACAACTAGTCTTTGCACAGTTGGAATGAAGAGTGGGCGATATAGATACAATCCCCTACATTTAATTTTATGTGGAGACATCTGTATCTTGATATTGTACACTTTGTAAAAAGTTGCTAGGTGGTATATTTTCCACATTGTTGAATGTTTGTGAACATGTTTGCTTTAAAATATTGCAGCATTCCCAATATCAATCCTAAATATTCAACATTTGAAGACCAGATTCCAGTTTCGGTCCTTTACATTTTCTCATGTAGGTACTTTCTTTTTCTGGTGAGGCGGTTCTCATTCAATGTTAAAACGCCTCCCACCAGATGAAACTAATCAAACTAAAAAAATCACACAAGGTTGAATGGGAACGCACACAATTTACATTTTATTAAATGTTTGCTTCAAAATTCTTCATCGTAAGGGATTAAACCTATTGCTACAGAATTTGTGTGTGTGTGTGTGTGTGTGTGTGTGTGTGTGTTTTGGGGTGGGTTTGGAATGTCTCTATCTCTGATCTGTGCCTTTAGCTGTTTCTTTTAGGCTACGTCTGCAGGCACAAACTGAAATAACAACCTCTCTTTAGTTAGATAAATCAGTACAGTGACCCTCAAAAACACACACACACACACACACACACACACACACACACACACACACAACATTGTTATTATTGCTGTGTGTGTGTTCGTAAAGTGTGTGTCATGGAAAAAGTGTAGAAGATATGAAAGCTACATGGGAGATATATGTCATAGTTGAGGTGTGTGTGTGTGTGTGTGTGTGTGTGTGTGTGTGTGTGTGTGTGTGTGTGTGTGTGTGTGTGTGTGTGTGCGTGCGTGCTGGGGGTGTAGAAGTCCTGACCTGAGGCTGCTGCAGTTGTTATTGTTTTTGTCCGACACATTTTACCCTCTCACTTGGGGGCAACACACGCACCCATGTTTTCTTTTTTCTCAGATTACACCAGAATTGCATCTTGATGCGCTGGAGAAACGTTTTTTGAAACCCCTGTTGGGTTTTGTGTTCTGCTAGTTTTTTTATTGGAGGTGGTAAACCCCCCACAAGACGGTAAATTGTTAACTGTTAAGTTTTTTTCAACTCAAAAGCAGTAGAAATAAAAGAGACTGAGAGCAGGGATTGCGCGTAGATTTCAGAAGAAATCTGTGCCATAAAAAAACCAGCCAGCTTCGTTTCGACCCGGAGTCTTCCAGGACAATCAAAGTAGACTTAAGGGATGTAAAGGTCTCTCACACCCCCTTTCAGGAAGATTATGTCTGAAAATGTTTAACTTTTCGATAAAGGTATCCAACAATCAGGCACACTTTACTCAAGTCAATTGACAGAAATGTAATCAGCAACTATTTTGACAGTTTCTTGTGGTTGATTGTAGGGCTGCACGATTAATCACAATTTTATCGAAATCGCAATATAGACTACTGCAATATCCAAATCGCAGGGGGGGGGGGCGCAATATTTGTTAAAAGGCAAAATATGTGTCAAACCATTCTAAAATAAAGTGTTGTGGTACTGCAGAGACATCCCGGCCTACAAATCGTATCCTACAGACTAAAGAAAACATCTTTCTTTGGTTTACAGATCTTATATATATATATATATATATATATATATATATATATATATATATATATATATATATATATATATAATATTATTATTATTTATTTTTTTATTTTTTCAATGAAAATGAGACTAATGATACAAAAATGATCATTCACTCCAATATCGTGAGTCATATCGCAATCGCAATATCAGTCAAAATAATCGCAATTGGATATTTTCCTAATATGGTGCAGCCCTCGTTGTACGCTAGAAAGACTCCATTCATCCGGTTCTTTTAATCCCACCTTGTTTCTGGTTCCTCTTATAACATTTTCCACCAACCGCACTGCAGCTATTATGTTCAACGCTTTGACATTAGACGCAGTTTCCGAGCTATTATGTTGAATTAAGCAGCGCTGTTACAGGGCATAATTTGTGTGTTTTCTGTACGTCTGTGTTTATATGTTTACAGCTTATTGCATCGTAGCCATGCCCCGAACCCAAGCATGAAACGCACACACACACACACACACACACACATTCCACCATGCAATGTGGTCCACTCTCGTGGCTACTCTGGCAAGTCGACTCCAGTTTGTGGTTTAAAATGACACAAAACTCTCTTTGTTTAATGGATCTTCTCTCGTCGTCTGCCCTCCCGTCTGCCCTCGGTGGCGTCTGACGGAAACATCCTTTCATCCCTCCACCTTTTCCCCCGTCATCGTCAGGCGACCATGGTTTCTCGGGGGGGGGGGGGGGGGGGGATTTTGCGAGAACTTACTTCCCTCAGGTTCTCTCCTCGTTGGGAGTGGGACGAATGGAACCTCTGAGTGGGAAACCGAAACTTGTGGGTGCGGTGAGGAGGGGGGCGGTGGGTGTGTTGCATTCTTCGTGGTTAGGATTTATGAGGAGTTTGCCCAAATTGTTTATTCATGTCTTAGGTTTGAGTGATTTTGGTTGGATATTTGGTTTCTGAAAGCTGATTAAAGCTGCTGATAATCAATATATAGTGTCTCTCTTCCCATAAATCAGAAGGATTTAGTGTCTTCGCTTGGATTTATATTCCTTTAACGATGACAGAAAGCCTCTGGAACAGCATTTTTGACACCGTGGGATACAAAAACTGTACTGAAATCTAGACCAATTAAACAATTTAACGTGAATAACTCTTAATGACAGGATAGCCGACCCTCGCTGTAGTTGGGAGACTATGAAATACAGTACATGTACTGGCTTAAAAAAAACAATTGTTAAATGTGTTTAAAAACCTTAAAGAAAGTTGCTTTTCATTGGTTTTTGAAACACTTTTCAAGTTTTTAATAAAACCACAATCCAGATATATCAGTCTCACCTAAAAGTTATGTTTTCCCTCTTTGTCAAAGACTTGTTAACTCTGCAGAAATGTGTGTTTTTATTTTAAAGGAAAGCCCATATGTACGGTAACATTTTTGTCCTTGAAAAAAAGTTAAAGTTCAAACAGCCAAGTGAGCATTAAAGGGCTATCAAAGTATAGGTTTTCTGTCTTTTCACATGAAAATAAAACTTCCAAAGCTTTAATTGAAGCATCCAGACTGAGTTTGGTTAGGACTGGAGGTGCAGATGAATGAGTAGGAGCGAAACGGATGGATGGGAGAGTAGGAAATGTAGAAAAAGATGGATGAACTGGGAAAGATGGACGGATGGAAATGTAAGGAGGACGGAGGAAGATGGTGGATTAAGGAGGATAAAAAGCTAAATGAAGAGAAAAGACCCAAGACAGGATGTGCGATGCATGAATGAAAAATATGGGAAAAAGAAAGACGAGTTGATTGAAATAGAGACAGGGGGAGTGGGGGTTATGTTTAGCCGCTTTAGCTGTAGGCTGATAGATGGATAATAGGTGGATGGAGAGATAATAGATGAAAAGATAGAGGAGGTGGGGGAGAAGGACAGCCAGGGACCAAAGAGAGGTTTCAGATGTCTGGACGCTTCCCTGCCTTTTTGTCTGCATTTATCGTCTTTGAACACACCACTAGCTGTTTTTTTCCTCTAGTCTTGACTGAATTTGTATCTAAAAATCTAAGTGAAACCCCTTTTTTTTATTTTTTATTTTTTTATAAATATAACTATGTACACCAAGTAAGGCTCTGTCAGAACATTTGTTTTGAGCCCCTGGTAAAAAGAAATGGCATTTTGCTGTAACACTAAATATTGATTTAACAGCTTTCCCGTAAACAAACAAAAGTTATGTATACGTTCAATGTTACCAAAACACATTACGTACAGTATATTATGCATTTTCTTTTACATAAAACATTTGCAAAGACATTTTTTTTACATTTCTTGGCATCTCACTACTAAGTGCGTTTCAGTCCACCTGATTTCATGTGCATTTTCAATTTGCACATAAAAACACCTGAATGGCAACACCAGAAATATTAAAAACAGTCCAAATATTGTATAAAAAGTTATTACCCTCGGCTGAGGTAGAATATTTGTGTCTATCAAAGCATAATACAATAAAGTGCAATGAGAGCAAGCTTAGGCAGTGAGTAAATTATGATGAAGCGTGCATAAAGCGTGTGATTGAATGAAATGTCCAAGTAGGGCTGGGCGGTATGGCCAAAATTGTCTATCATTTAATATCTTGATAACGATATATATATCACGGTATAAAATAAGATACTGATTAATTCCGCTTTCACCTTTTAAGTTTAAAGGTATTATTTCTTAAAGTGCTCATATTATGCTTTTTTGACTTTTCCCCTTTCCTTTATTGTGTTATATATCTTTTTTGTGCACGTAATCGGTTTACAAAGTGAAAAAGCCCAAAGTCCACCCCAAAGGGACTTACCATCTCCAACAGAAAACACTGTTCACAAACTGCTCCAAACAGCTCTGTTGTAGTCCAGCTTTTACTTCTGTGACGAACGTGCGTCACTTTGTAACACACGTTATAATGCTCGCCTAGCTGCTAGCGTGGCACGCCCTCATACTCTGCTTCTGACTGGCTAGTAGTCCTTACCTAGCTACTGCCAATGTGCTACTCCAAACAAAGATGGAACAGAAGTGAGATGTCTCACTCTGTAGCTAAAACAGAGAGCTCAACACACAGGGTGAAAAGAGGAGCTGCAGCAATGTGCAGTACAACAAAAATATGGTGTTTTCTGAAAATTAAACCATGTAAACCTATTCTGATATAACCTCTAAATACAATTATGAACCTGAAAATGAGCATAATATGAGCACTTTACGAGTTAAACACTCAAACTCTGCTAATATGCTTCCTCAGGACGGTGTCCATGACATTTGAATGCACAGCACTCGCTTGCACAACAAACCGTCCCAAAACTGTCATCCCATTTTGATTCAAATGTTGAGAAAAAGCAAAACAGCATATACATAAATCTCTCTTGTGAAATAACCAAAACTATTCAAAGCATCAGTCATATGAACACACTTCAGGGCCTTTAGAGGAAATGAACAAAGCCGGAGGAACGTTCTAAAAAGAGCGTTGCAGGTGATTTTCCATAAGTGGTTTCTGTTTGTTTTTTCAGTGGCAAGTGTTAATTGGAGATTAAATCAAATCATAAATCTGATATCTGTGAGTAGTGGCTTCTCAAATCTGTCAACAACAGTTAAATTAACTGTTGATTGATGACAGTTTTGCCATCTAAAGGTGTTGATCAAGTTATTGTCAACTAATGATCAGTTTCATCTAAAAAGAAAAACGGACAGAGGCGGTGATTGCCGTTCAGCTGGCAGCAGTATGTGCTGTATGGGATTGACAGCAGCCAAACTTTCCATTTTAAAGAAAAGGCTGAATTTAGCATAATATCGGTATCCAAATCAACAGATACTTTCTTTATATACCATCAAAGGAAGACTTTTGCTTCGAGGAACTTCACATGATTTTGATTGATCTTTGGTCTCAACTTTTCCAGTGTGATACGTTATGACTCTCATAAAAATACTTGAATGAAAGCCCAGATAGAAAAAAAAAAAAATAATATATATATATATGGAGAGTTTGAAAGCTGGCAAAGCAGCTTTGATCTGACAGAAAGTAAAAAATACACACAATGTACTCTCTCTGTCTCAAGAAAAAGCGGGGGAGGGGCAAGATGTCAGTAGAGAGGGCAAGGTCATTTAGTGCACGTTAAGAAGTTAATGTTTCACCCTTATTTATGTGTGTATCCATGTGTGTGTGTGTGTGTGTGTGTGGGATCAAGGGGACACACACATGCACACACACACATACGACATTGATGGATCAGTCCAGTCCGTCACCAGCCCGCCGGCCTTTTAACCTTTGCTATTGTCAGCGCTTGTCACCGGATATAATGGCTTCCATACGTCACCAGAAACACACTGCCAGTTTGTTTGTTTGTGTGTGTGTTTGTGTGTGTGTTTGTGTGTGTGTGTGTGTGTGTGTGTGTGTGTCTCTCCCTCTGTGGACATATATTTCAACTGTCACACCATCCCAAGACTTGAACAACTATAAAAAAATAAAATAAATAGCTTGGGGCTGGACTATACGACCTAAAATCATGAGACATTGTCACATTTACTTTAAAGGAAAGTTCTGGTGTTTTTCAAACTTACTCTCATCATTATGTCTATTGCTCATGCTAACTATGACTGCTAACTAGTGATTCTGAAAATGCAGACCCTTACAAAACAACATGAAGGCAATCAGCACGAGCCTACTAAAGCTTTGGAAACCAACCACATTGCACATAGTTGCTGTTGATTTCATGTTAGAAGTGATATCAACAAAGCTTTGTTTATGAAAAAGACTGGGATTTTCCTTTTTAATAATGCTAAATTAAGCTTATTTTATTAAATCAGTTTATTATATTTCCTTACTCGTGCTGGATTACTTGTGATGTTTGACCTAATTAATAACATGACCAGACGTATGGACTGCGCCGTGAGCAGTGACGTATTCTTTCAGTTTACAAAAATCAAGAACGTACTGTTTAATTTAGCTTCCTAGCCTGCTAATTAAATTTCCTTTAATAGAATTTGTGTTATTGTGAGCACCCAACAACGCATTTCTGGTAATGGCTGCTGTGGAAATAAAGTATTAAAGCTCCCATATTGTAAAAAAAAAAAAAGAAGAAAAAAACGTCTTACTTTGATTTATAAAGCAGGTCGTGGTGCTATATTAATACTGAGAAAGTTTCAAAACCCTCAATCCACAAGTGTGAACCTGAAATTAGCATAATGTGTCCTCTTTAAAATGATGCTATCTGCTGTTTTTGCATCCAAATATACCTTCATGCATATTAAACAATTCTCTAAAGCAGTGGTCCTCAAAGTGGGGTCCTTGAAGGGGTTCCATGGGGTCCCCAACACAAAGGGGAATCATTTATTTTCACAATAATTTCATCCATAAGTAACAGAATGACAGATTGTATGACTATTTTGCTCATGGGTTTCATTCAATTTCTGTAATAAAACATCTAAAAGCAAAAATTCTATCAGGTACCCCGGGACAAAGTCTTATCATGTCAGATGGGGGTCCGTGGTCTAAATTGTGTCAGTTTAGGGGTCCTTGATGTGAAAAAGTTTGAGAACCACTGTTTTCCTGTTTCTGTACATGTAATATTTTTCTAGATTAAGTGTCCCAAATTGCAAAACCAGATTAGAAGAGGGTTTAATCTGTGTTCATGTGTGTTCCTATTAGCTTGCAGCCTCAGTGTCCTCATAAAACCTCTCAAAGTTCAACCGCTTTCATTTGTGTATTTGTTTCATCCCCAAGAGCATTAATCCATCCCTAAAATGGAATTCCCCCCCTTTTGGTGTGTACATGTACACAAACCTGTGTGCGCGCATCTGAAAACCAGACTATCACACTGCCAGAAAAGTGTGTATTGTCTCTTTTAGTGTGTGACAGTCACTTGAGTGTGTGAGTGAGGTTAAGTAAGGTATGTGTCACTGTTTGAGTGTCAGGCTTATGGTGGATTAGAAAGACCCAGTTGTGTGTATGCGAGTGTGGTCAGGTTGTTGTGATGCATTATGGGAGATGGAGTGTGTGTTTTTATGATGTATAGATGTGGATGACGGCTGAGGGTGAAGGTCTGACAGGTTGCCGTGTCTTCAGGGTCGGGGGTTGCTGTGCTCCTTTGCTAAGCATTCTGGGTAGTAGAGCCTTGATGTGGCCGACAGCTCAGGGTCTGTAATGAGGGGCTTGTTTTCACAGATTAAGTCAGATTTTGATGGCATTACTGGAGCTTAAGGTGGTAAGAACGTCTTTGGTGAAAAGCAGTTGGGTTTCTGCTGTGGATTTCCCAAAGATCACCTGTCAATCAAACGCTGTGGGCGGCACAGTGATGTCTGTTTTCTTTGTAATGAAGATTCTCTTCTTCGTCTACGTCGGTTACGCTTACCACTCGGCTCCTCTTCTCTTGATTCAGTTGTATTTTCTTGACAGGAAAGAGCTGCTCGGCCCTGTTTTAGAAACCTGTTTTCATAGACCCTAGACCCCTTTTACTGGGGCACGTGCCCCCAGTAAAATCTCATGTGTGAAACCATTGTGGAAAGCCGGCATATTTTTCACATTTAACGCAATGAATTAAGGATTTATTTTGGCCAAAAACCTGAGGTGAGCTAGTAAACCTTGTCTGCTCTGAGGCAGCACAGTCGTGCTAAATAACAGTACTAACAGCTAACGTTAGCGGAGGTAACATGGAGATTCATGGTCTATTTTGAAAATGACAATTGAGCGAAGTAAAATTATAACCTGATGTGTTCAAATGTAATCTTGTAAAATGTAGTTTTGGGCTAGAAAATTAAATAAACACACTTATTCAAGGAGATAAGCAGATGTTTTTATATAAGCTTGGAATAAATAGAGGGAATTGTGACCATTCCAAAAGCTGCATTTGTTGTCAATTTCTGAAACTTTATTGACATTGTTGGATACATATATTGTGTATTTTGATATGTACTTCTTTAATCTCATTCGTAATACAAAAGTAATAACTAGGTTCTCTGTCAGTCGGTGTTGGTAAAGATGTTGTCCGAAATGGCTTTCCCTCTTGGAGATATTTTCCTTGCATCATAAAGTGCATTTCGTATATGTTTGTTATTGTATTTTGGGTTCATTGTTATTGTTGCAGAATAAGCCCAGTTTCAATTTCAGCAGCACCCCTGACTGTTTTAATAGACATATAAAATGTATACAAATGCATGTTTGAGAAGCCAACAACATTAAAGTAAATGACATTGAACACTAACATCTCTCTTTTATGTATTCTTCCTTAATATACCCTCTTAAAATATGAATTGAACTTAAAGGTTGCAGCTCTATCATGGCAGTAAAACATAAGATGCCGTTAGTTACTTTTCAATGTGTTGTCGCTTTTCTTCTCACGTTGTACGCCGCCCGAGTCGGGGGACTGTTTGATCAAAGCAAAAACAAGCATCGCTACATGACTTGGCACCTCTTCAAGCAAGAGGAAAAGGGGGCTTTTTAATTTTAATTTAAAATATTTAGTCTCATCCCCGGGAGTGCGGCTAATAAAAATATATACGAGTGAGGAGACCCACCAGAAAGCGGTCGCAGCACATTTTGAATAATTGGTGAAAATATTCTGGATTAAAAACAAACGGTAAGAAACCGCTGAGTCAGCTCGAGTGTTTAGATATAAAAGGTTTGTGTATAAGTGTAGAAATGCTTGAATTGTCCTTTTATAGACGTCAAGTGGACACAGCATGGACAGTATTGTTCATTACTATACTGTATGTTTTCCATGTAGATGTTTTAAACCTTACTACTCCTCGTTGATCTTTTTGAGATCAGCAGATCAAGTCGCAAAAAAAAGTCTGATTCAGACTATTTAATCAGCATCCATTCAACGTTATTATTTTTATATACACAGAATTTATTCTTGTGAGTTGACTGTGATCCAACCTATAGAATCACTCAGAACATTTGATGATGATGATTTAAACGTGCAGGATCAGGAAACCGGTGCTACAGTCTTGACTAAATCTGCAGCGGGGCTCAGAAAAAGGTACAGAAAAGGGAAATTTGGGGGGGCGCCTGGGCAGCTCACCTGGTAGAGCGTGCGCCCCATGTACAGAGGCTCAGTCCTCGCCGCAGCAGCTGCAGGTTCAAGTCCGACCTGCTGCACTTTGCTGCATTTCATTCACCCTCCCTCTCCCCTTTCACGTCTTAGCTGTCCTATCAAATAAAGGCCTAAAATGACAGAAAAAAAAGAAGGGAAATTTGGTATTCCGGCTCCGCTTGCACATCATTTTTAGTGATTGTCTCTTACTCGGCACAAGTATTTCCCATTTTAATCATCTCAAAAGTCCACCCAACCTGCACATAACACTGGTTTAACAGTATGAAGATCGTTTATAACGGCTATTCTGCACTGTTTTATTTGTTTTATCCTGACCTCTTGTTAACTTTTTTTTGGTGCAAAATTGCAAGAACAAGCTTCACCGACATTATGATTTTGTTGTTCATTTCTGAGTTTATTTCCAACTACACACGTTCTCAGTTGAACATCAGGGACATAAAAAAAGAAAACGTAGAAAAATAACCTTCATTTTAACACGTCACAAGGCTGCCCTTTAACAATAGTTTCTAAGTAAGTCAAATGTATGATGGATGTTGATGGAAAGCAGTGTGAGCTGTGAGGATGTGTGAAGTGTGACCGTGTGGATGCTACAGGTCCATCTCAATGAAGGGGAGTCTGTCAGACGAAGCCACGAGAGGCAAACACATCGGGGGGGGGATGTAAAACCACGGAGAAGCATTCCTCCTCTGGATGAAACAAACTGAGAGAGAGCGAGAGAGAGAGCGAGTGAGAGAGCGAGCTTATGTTCACAAGCAAGTGAGCGTTTGCTCACATGTTGGTGTTCATCCTTGTGACTGAACCACACAATGTTTCTGTGGTTTCCTGTTTGAAATTCAGGATGTTGGTTACTAATGGTAACGATTGATTCGTCAGTGTTAAATAATAATAAACAAATAAACATAGACCAAAACTGGACAAAAAGTGCAACATTGCTGCCTGTGGAAACCCGGCGGAAAGGGCTGCAAACTTCACCCAGAAAGGGCTTCTCTGTCTGGGGCATCTTTGTCTTGTTTGCTTCCATTAATGATTCCCAGGGAAGAGCCGTTAAGGACCACACACCCCAATAGTTGCAACATCAGGGATCAATGGACTTAGACTGCGGTGGTATACATGCAAACACACACACACACACACACACACACACACACACACACACACACACACACACACACACACACACACACACCTAGCAGTTGTTGTGAGCGTTTTTCTTTTTCCATCTCTGCTGTTCCCCTCCTCCCGGCCTGATAAGGCCTCGTGTGAGCGTGGGTGTGAGGAAGGGAGGAGAATCTCATGAGGGCTCAGACTGGAGGGCAGAGGTTGAAGGAGGGTGTGTGCTCCGGAGAACTTATAAGAGAGCAGATTTGTCATGTGTGCATTATGTGCATCTCCCTGTTCTCACACATGGAGAATAAAAACTCTTAAAGTGCCCATATTATGAAAAAAATCCCTTTTTCTGGGATTTGAGGTGTTATTTTGTGTCTCTGGTGCTTCCACACACATACAAACTTGGAAAAAAAACAACATCCATGCTGTTTTGAGTGAGATACGGGTTTCTGAATGTGTCCTGCCTTCAGTCTCCGGGTGAGCTGGTCAAAATCTGCAGGGCCGTCTACGTCATCGGCCGAAACATTTGGTGTGTGCTAGCCACTTTAGCTAATACCACATCAGCTAGCTGTTTCTCCAACTTCGGTCAGCACAAAGCAGGATTAGCCGGGAGTCTTCTTCTAAACGAGGGCGCAATTCCTACTTTGCGTTGAATATGTATATGTATGTACATGTAAGTAGTTCTATACAATTTCTTTTGTAGATTAGGGTGAACTTGTGTGTGTTGTAGCGGTGTTTTGCCATTGAGAACGAGGTGGCTAACCGCTAGCGGCGCTAGCTTCTAGCTAGTAGTCCTTACCTAGGTACTGCGCATGTGCGACTCCCAACAAAGATGGAACAGAAGTGAGATGCCTCACTCTGTAGCTAAAACAGAGAGCTCAACAAACAGGGTGAAAAGAGGAGCTGCAGCAATGTGCAGTACAACAAATACGGTGTTTTTTGAAAATTAAACCATGTAAACCTATTCTAGTACAACCTCTAAATACAATTTTGAACCTGAAAATGAGCATAATATGAGCACTTTAACGTTTAAAGATAATAGGTGCCTTGCTTTACCTGTAGAGCCGCACTGAGAATTTAACGCTATGTATTTGTTAGTGACAGCTGCTGTTGGTTAGTCAGGAGCTTTATTGTCCTTTGTATTTGGGAGTTGCACCTCAATCCCTAATATAGTTGGAGCCTTGCCTCTCCCACGCACACGTTGCAGTAATTCTTGCATTCACAGTCCCTGCCCTCATTCTGCAGAGTAGGTCAAACAAAGAATGACGCATACTTTTGACTTTAAGCGGTTCAGTACCAACAGTGGAAATTAAGGTGAATTCAAACTACTATCTAAACAGGAAATGTGGGAGAAACTGGGCTCTACCTTCAGAGCTGTATAAAGAACTGGCAGCGTCAACCTCCAGCTCCTGAGCCATTTTTCCATATTGAAAACCGCTGTTTCCAAATCCATTTTCACATTATGTTTGGGAGCTGAACAGTGGCAGCACAGACAATAGCCGAAGCATGAAGCTGGTGTGCAGCAGGGGGTCCTGGGAGCCTCTCCTCCTCCTCTCCCCCCCAGGGTCTTTGTTCTCGGGGGGATTCCTGCAGGGTCCCAGAGCATGTGTTGACCTGTCAGGTTGATGGCTCTATTTAGAGCCCTGCCGCACAAAGCTCTATCTTTAAATGATCTCCTTAATGTTTGTTATCATCGTCTCCTGGATCATAAAGACCCTACAGCACATGTGTCAAACTCACTTTTAAATCTGATCTCGCATTAATAACTTCTTTTAAAAAGTATTCAGTCAGGCTTTTTAAAAGGCCCAAACGGGAAGCAATGGGGCATGAAATGAACATTTAATGATTTTATAAACAAAATAGAAGTTTATTTACTTCCGATTAGACTTAGATACTTAGATACTCTAGAATGATGTTTATTGTATTGTCATGTCAGCTGCAAAATACCTCATTACAGTTTGTTTTTTTCGATTGCTTAAGCGCTATTTTGAGAACAGGGACCAGTTTTTCAGAACACTAGACACAATTAGCACAACCACACACCCAATTAGCAGAACACCTCAGACCCTTTGCAAAATGAAACACTCTTGCAAAAACTATACACTTATTTATAAAAAAAAACATATTTTGTTACCATATGAAACACACACATTTCATATGACTTTATTCAGTTTGAACCAGTTATACGCTGCTGTTGCTAACCTAAAACACTTTTAGCAATTCTAATTCTAAGTGATTAGAGTACTGTAAATGAGGTACACGGAGAAAGTGCAAATATACAATAAGTTCACCAAACACTACACAAGACCAATGCTGCAGACTGAGGAAAATATAATGTATTTCTCTCCATATACCCAAATCAGTCAACATGGAAAATCACAACAACAACATGTCCCAGTTTTCTACAGCAGTGTGCTTAACATTGTTAGCTCAGCAAACAGCAGACAAACATAAATACTGTGTCCAGTACAGGTTACAATTACAGTAAAAACAAACAAAAAAGATCTAAAAAAAACCTGAAAATACAGTACAGAAACTACTGGACTGACCTGCTGCATTTTTATAGTGCTTAAACCTGATTGGTGTGTATACAATTAAGCAATCATGTGGTTACGCACCCAATGGCTGTGTTTCTCAGATTGGCTCATAGGTGTGGTCATTTGACAGTCAGAATTGCAAGGAAGTGACATCATGATATACTTCTGGCTGTGGCTTTTATATACTTATCCCCAGTGAGCAGGTATAATTAGAGAGCGATAATAAGAGAGTTTATTATAGGCGTGTGTGTGTGTGTGTGTGTGTGTGTGTGTGTGTGTGTGTGTGTGATCAATTATCTTCTTTAAACTTGTTTCATTCAAACATATGACACATTGATTCCGATATTTTCCAAGCCTGCACAAATCCTCCTTTATTCTCTGGATGTCTTTATGTAAACAAATGAAAAACAGTTTCCTTCACTTTATTTCTCGTCAACGGTTGTGTGTCTTTGTGTGTGCGTGTGTGTATGTGTTGTACAAACACGTATGTGTGTGATTTCAATTTTTGTATATCTCCACAGTCACTTTTCCCAAACTCTACTCACTACCAGAGGTTTTGAGCATCTTTTCGTGTGTGTGTGTGTGTGTGTGTGTGTGTGTGTGTTACAGTGTCCCATGCTTAGTGTTGCATGTGTATATGCACACTGTTTTGCTTTCAGACTTTCTTAAAGCTGTGTTATCCAACTACTAATTTTCTCTGTCTCAACCTTTCAGTCAGTAATGTGAGGTTTTACACATGTTTAGGCACCGCCTTGCAATGCCACACACACACACACACACACACACACACACACACACACACACACACACACACACACACACACACACACACACACACTGCTGTAGAATAATTTTGTATCCCACTGTTAATGATCTTCAGGCTGGAGCTGATCGTTTCAGTTTTTGATAAAGAGGCTGTTGTTCGATGCTGTGTGTGTGTGTGTGTGTGTGTGTGTGTGTGTGTGTGTGTGTGTGTGTGTCAGGTGATAGCCTAGTGATGACAACCTGTGACCAGCAAGGCAATTCCCGTTTTTTTTTTCCAGTGCACAATGACGGGCACCATGCCACTGTACACATACATGCACACACACCCGAGGCCATGAAGTCACCCCTCAAATCTAAAAATAAAAGGGTGTGTCTGACCTGTGTGTGTGTGTGTGTGTGTGTGTGTTTCTCAGCACATAAAGAGGGCATTCTTCTTCATCTCGGTGCCTGGTGTGACCTCACCCTGTCTGGTCTTCCCACAGCAACATGGCGCACACACACACACACACACACACACACACACACACTGCACAGGCATGTAGGTCATACTGGAGTGAAACTGAGCTAAAGTGCTTTGAAACAAACCTGTCAGAAACAGCTGAAAGAGTTTCATTAAGTACATACAAGAATAACTTCTAGCCAGGGGTGGGGCAAATAATCAATCATTATTGATAACCTGGCATCAGTAGAGTTGCTTTCTGTCTCTAGTTCAGAACGTTTGTATCTGGAAGTGCTCTGTTTCTGCCAGTTCATCTTTTTGCCAGTTTATTTATGGCTATTCAATGTTTGAATGATGACACATATTGCTGAGTGTGTTTTAAAAGGCTCAGACTCTTTGCAGTTTGTTACACAGTGATTTCTAAACACTACTGAACAGCATTGTAATGCAGCAAGTTAATATACAAATCATTCCTGTCTTTTAGAAACGAGAGACATGTTGCTCTAATTTTACTAAAGTAACATTTTGAATTCAGGACTTGTAATGGAGTATTTGTATACCAGTAGTACGTCGGCCGTACTTTGTGGAAACAGCTGCTTCTAACCCCTCCTGTGTGAAGAAGTGAGCTTTGGTTAATGACTTCATCAGACACACACACACACACACACACACACACACACACACACACACACATCTGCCTATAATAAACTCTCTTCTTACCGCTTTCTAATTATACCTGCTCGCTGGGGATAAGTATATAAAACCAGCTCTTCCTTCTTTCCGATCTTCTTTCTCCTTTCCTTCCACCATTTCATCTTATCTTTTCTCTTTACCGTCCTCCCTTCTTCCTTTTTAACTCATGTATTTTTCCTTTGTCTCCTCCCTTCATCCTCATGTGCTTTCTTCCCACCCTTCCTCCCTCCTCATACTTTCCTTCTGCCTTTCCTCACCCTTTTATCGCCATTTGTCTTTCTCCTGCCCTTCCTCACATCATCCTCACCACCTTTTCCTCTAAGGCTCCCCCCCCCACATATTCATCACCTTCCCATCCTCCCTTTCTTTTTCCCTTCTTACCGGTACTTCCTTTTGTTATAACTGACAGATTACTTTTGGAGCTAACGCTGATACGCGGAACCAGCAACCATCTATTTCACACTTTCTCAAATGCAGTCAACTCATGCCGGAGTCTCTCTTTGTGTGAGTGTATGTGTGTGGAAAAAGCTAAATTTTTATGTGCATGACCCCCCCCGTTCTTCTGTTTCTCTGTTTTCCTTTTAATTTATCTTGGGAGTCAAAAGTCCATTCTATTATTCAATCTAGATTAAAAGCTTCAAAGCATCAGCCAGGTCTTGAACTGGATCCCAGTCCACCTAAACTGGTTTAAGAAATGTCAACTGAAGACTTCAAACCCAAACTTTGTGATAAAGCTGCCCAGATTAAATGTGGTTGCCTGCTTCTGGGTTTTCCATGTTTGGAGTGGTATTACCACAGGATTAAATTTATAAAATATTAACCTTTTTGAAGTCAGTATTCGTGACCACATTAGGCCCAAGAGAACAGCAGAAAGCTAACATATGAAAGATCTTGATTTATGTTTGAGTTGGCTCACAAGGCAAAGTTCCCACTGAGCGTCTGTAAAACCCTAAAAGCGTAAAATCAGACCTGTGTTTCCATGACATGCATTCCCTTGATTTTGCAGCAAGTGAATGAATGAATAAAAGATGGAGGGACAAGCCTGCTCTCTATTCTCTTACCGTATAATCAGGAATATTTCCTTTTTATATGCCCATGAAGCATCTTTAAACTGCACTTTTTTGGTGGGTAATGGTGGAATTCTCCATGGTTCTATATCTGAAAGGGATGGTTAGATACAAAAATGCTGACCTGCCCGGCGACCCCTGAAATCCTGATCTGGCTTGCTATTTGTTGAGTGTGAAATGAGAGAGAACACTTCTTTAAAAACCACAGTAATCATTCAATGTAATCCTGCCTACTCCTAATGGAATCTGTCATCCATAAAATAAAGCCGTACAGGTACAGTGTTTCCTCTATGTTGATTTTGTAGTGGCGGCCCACCACGGCAAAATTTCTGCCACCACGGTATCAGAAATAGGGCTGTACAAAAAATGTAGTCGCGGTTGCCTTTTAAATGATCCTGCCGACATAATGCACCCCCCTGTTGGCTGCCGCTCACATTGCTATTTAACAACAAGTAGAACTATTCAGAGGTTATTGGGCCCGTCCAGTTTAACTCCACATACTGTTGTGTTGATGTAGTTTATTGTCAAAACGTTCGCTTTCTTCCGAGTCGACTATTAAACGAACAGCTCCACCAAAAACGTCACTGCGGTGGGTCCATTGTAAGTGTAGACCTGTTGTAGATGTTAAGTGCCCTACAGTTCCTCCAAAAATACAGTTCAATCACAACTGAAAATATGCCTCATTGTGTGTTATTAGAGGTGAATAAATATATTTGTTTGTGTTACAGCAAAGTGTCAGTTCTGACGTCAAACATTTTGCGGCGGGTGGGGGGTTGTTGTTCAGACAGACCTGCCCCCACTGCTAAAAAAATAAATAAATCCTAAAGGAAACACTGAGGTACTTTATTCTCACACCAAACTCCATTCCAAAATGAGACAATTTAGCCCAAGCACTCTAAATATGTCTCTAGACTCTTCTTATTAGATGCCTCCTAAATAGCATTATATGCTATTTAGGAGCATATAATGTATGCCTACATTGATATGAACATAGGTTTACAGTCTTGGCTTCTTGAGTAACCCACTTTTGGCAATACACTGTACACTGGGTTAAACAAAGTCCTGCATAAGGGGCTGAGATGTTGACAGTGGGTTGTTGTAGCATGGAAATGTGTTGCTGCGTTTATTTTTGGTTTATATACCCATTGCAAAAAAGCATTAAGCATATGTTTTGTAAATTTAGATTCATTCATTCTTTTCAAAATACTGCGTGGGTCCCCCATGGACCAAGTACTGACATGTTGGTTTGCAAACATAAATGTCTAAAACAAAAAAAGATAGTGTATTAACTTGAATATTTGAGTATCGGGGCTGGCTATTGTTTGACATACGAGTGTGAAAATGATACACACGTTTCTGTACTGAGACCAAAACATTCTGCTTTCATAAATACACCAACCTTTCTTTGTTGCCATTTTACACCTTTTATTGAACAGATGAAAGTGTAGAGACATACTGGAAATGGGGAGAGAGAGAGAGGGGTCGATTTAGTACCGACAAACGCAGTATGTTGTCACACAGGAAGTGATAATTTTTTAGTACTCGGACGAACTGGGTCGATATAGTGGCTTGAAAATGCATCGCAGTTCTAGTTCCTACACTGCAAGAGGATGTTGTCACAGTGCTTTTAATATCTTGGAATTAAACCACTGCAATGTGACGTTAGCAAATATCGTTTCCTTTTTGAAAAATAATCCCATCCACCACTGATTTCTGTTCCGTTAGGCCCACATCTTTTCCTGACGTTGGTCCAGTCGGTAGATCGGTTAGTCCATCTGTGTGCGTTCCTCTCTTTCTCTCCTTCCTTTCCATCCTTTTCCTTCTTCTTGTCGATGTGATTCATGTCCAACCTCACACCACACACTAGTCAATGTTTCACCCCTCGGCAGCCTTAAAAAACACACTGAAACATCCCAGCAATGCATTAACAACACAGACTTCACCACTGTGTGACCCACAGTCAGCACTGTGGCAAACACACACACACACACACACACACACACACACACACACACACACAGTCTATTATAGTGGAATGTGATGGGTTTATGTGGGATGTTTGGTTCAGGCTGTTTTGGAGATGCTCATTAGGGCGCTGTTGCCATGGGGACAGAGACAGTCGGACAAAAATGTCTTCCAAAAATGGGTTTAAAAGGAGTCTGCTTGGCAGCGTGGAAGTATCCTTGAGTGACTTTTTTTTTAATCTTGTTTTTAAACTGAATGTGCTTCTGTTTGCCGTCCAACTTTTTCTCTTTTTTTATCTCAACCGATTCTTTGTCTCCAGATCGAGGATGGAGGGAAGGCCGCCCTGTGCAAGAAGCTGAAAGCCGGCGACGAGCTCATTAACATAAATGGATCCGCCCTCTACGGCAGCAGACAGGAAGCCCTCATCCTCATTAAGGGATCGTACCGGATACTGAAGCTCGCGGTCAGGAGGTAAACACTCCACAACAATGTGAAATGGATGCACAGAGGGCTCGTACATTGTTGACACGCACATGAGATATCCGCACGCACACAGATCCTTCTCCTAAATAGTTTCACAACTTCAAAGTGAATACTTGAGCATTTGTCTTCCGAAAAATAGATGTGCGTTTGTCGGCCGTTGTTTAGTTCTTCTTCTCGCCGGCACTCAAGATGTCTTGGCGTTGAATCTGGGAAGGAAGGTGAGGGAGGAGACGAGAAGTAGGGGACTGTGCGTTTCCTGGTCTGTTAGGAATGTTGCTAGCCTGGCATACAAACACACTATCAGAGCAGTGTTTCACAGGAAGTAACCTTTGACCTTCAGGGTGTCACAGAAAGGAAGCTGATAAACTTTGATGTGCGAAGAGGAGTGGATGTCTGGGATTGTGTTCGTGTTAGAAATCATTTGGAATAGCGTTTTCCTTTGCAGAATTATTATGATAATTATAGAACACAACAGTGTTTTTCATCTTTATTCTCTTCATTGTAGCCATTCTGACAATGCGTCATGCTAACTTTGCTTTAACTTTATTTTTTTGGGCATTTTTAGGCCTTTATTATGACAGGACAGCTTAGACATTAGAGGGGAGAGAGAAGGGAATGACATGCAGCAAAGGGCCGCAGGTCGGAGTCGAGGACTGAGCCTATGTATGGGGGCGCGCGCTCTACCACGTGAGCTACCCAGGTGGCCAACTTTGCACTCTTCTTCTCACACTGTTGTAGAGAATCAGGAAACGCTAAATCTGACAAGAAATGTATTACATAAACACCCACAAACTAGCTTGCTGAATTAGCGTTTGTAGCTAATTGCACTGGGATCTTACTTTGTGTGAAAAAGTTAGAAAATCCTTGCACTCTGGGAAAACGTCTGGCTTTTCAGCAGCTACATGCTCCACTATGTTCACCAGCTATTCTCAGTGCTTGGCAAGTATTGCACTGTGGTTTTATCAGAGCTTTAATCAGCTGTAATCACCAGTAAAGTTGTGAGCCGTAAAAACCAACAGCTGAAAGATGCTAAAAAGCTTTCAGAGTCAGCTAAATCATCACTATGGTGGTCTTTTGACCAATTATTAATATGAAAATATGATCGCGAGCAGCTTTAATGTTTGTTTGCAGCACCCTGACGGTTGTTGGGTGAAATAAGCACTATAAATTGTTGCTCGTTTCTGTTTCCCACCCTGCTGCTCCCAGCACGGCGATGGTGTTTTTGGCTCAGGAAGCAGAACTAATGGCAGGAATATTTCCACTCTGTGAACTAAAGTCAAGTCGGCGTCTTAAGGTTTGTTGCGTGAAACTGCCTTGCAGATCTGAGGTCAGACGTAAAAGCATATCAGCTCAAGTTCAAACAATATATGCTGATCTCTAGGAAACATTTTCAGTTTAGCACTTTCTTATCACCCAGATGTTATTTAGATTTTTCTCTCTCTATTTTAAGGACCTACGTTTAAGGACCTAATTTGACTCCCCTGTCGGCTAATTATATATATTTATACACACTTTTGCTCGCTATCACCTCAATCATGTTGCATGTTCCATTAAATTACCCTTGGTTCTAGCAGCAAAGATGTTTAAAAAATACACTACAATAATATATATATTTTTTTAGATAGAGGTTTCTTCACTATGAGTTGTGTTCACAGTTGCATCTTGATGTATAAATATATATGTCTCTCAATATTTGTAATTAATTAATTCATTAGTTCAGGACTTGTGTTGTTGCCACTTTAGTGGATGTAGGTGGAAATGCTGCACATTTAAAAGGTTTACAGGAAGTTTTAAATACTGTATTACTTTGCAGAGAAAGCGGGGGGGAGTGTTTTATGTTTCTCAGCTTCTCTACTCCTCTGATACTTTCAGTAATTCTCAACTAGACTCAGACTTAAAACCAGTGTGGAAGATTGTCTTCTCTGGACAGCTAGAGACAGCTGTTTGTCAGCAACACGTCTTGTTCTCAGATCTTTGAAATCAGATCCAGGAGTCAGAGCGTTGCTGGGTTTTCTGCTCCTGTTTCTGCAGCAGGCGGACCCCCTGTCTAATGCTGTTAGACATACACATACAGGCCAGCTCACTCACACACACACACACACACACACACACACACACACACACACACACACACACACACACACACACAGAGTATAAATTCATTCACACAGACTCAGACATAGATGGACGCACACGGATGGATTTAGGAATGTAACTGGTTATGAGCATGCCACCCAGTTATATCTCCTGTGTGTGTGTGTGTGTGTGTGTCAGTGTCTGGTATGTGCTGCATGGCTGACTCTGAGGGGCTTTCCCTGCGTGTGTGTGTGTGTGTGTGTGTGTGTGTGTGTGTGTCTCTCTCTCTCTCTAAAGACATGTGTGCATTATTATCCATACGTGCTCCACATGTGAAAGTAACAGTTGTTCCTTTCTGTTTATTCTGTGTTTATATTCTGTTATTATTTGGCAGGGGGCTGAGCCAACAATTTCATTGTTCGGTCTATAAAATGTCAGAAAATTGTGAAAAACGCCCATCACTTTTTCTCCGAACTCAAAAACACTCCAGAAATATCCAATTTTCTGTCATAGACGACAAAGAAAACTAACAAGAGAAGCAGCTATAATTGACTTTAAAAGATTAAATGAAACGATTTATCCATAATTGAAATAGTTGCTAATGTATCGATAAGTTAACATTAAACACTTTTAGCCTGGTAACAGCACTTTTTAAATTTTTCCTGATGGGATTTCAAAGACTTAAAACATTAAAAACATCAAATTTGGTCTTAAAACACCTTTGAGAATAAGGCCTAGTAAAGATGACATTCAACTTTATAATTACCTTTAATATCTGCTAGTTTATGTGAAAGAAATCTGCATGTTTTTATGTGGTTTGTGTGTGTATTACTCTCTGTATGCCTGTATTAGAGCTGTTATTTGTATTTTGGCAGGAGCACTCTAACCATGGCCACCCCGCACATGAGTTAAACTCCCTTTGATTGACAAGTTACTGACACTAATAGCCAATCACGGCTTCAGTATTGGGCGGGAGCCTGTTGCACTTTGACCTCTGCCAATCATGCCAGCTCGGTTTCAGTCATTACTGTAGGAACAGGGAATCGTCTGGAAGGTACTGTAGGAGTCTGCTGCCAGACAACACACACACACACACACACACACACACACACACACACACGTCGCTCAGGGATGATGAAATGCTCACATTTGCACACTTGGCTCTTCTTGTATAGTTTTAACAGTGGAAAATGGCCCTTAGTCAAAAGCCAAAACTAGTTACCACCTCTTTTAATAACACAAGGGGACTGTTGGTACGGTAATGGCATGTGAATGGATGGACCTCTTGTTTATTTTTCTGACTCAGTAGCTCATTATTATTAGGAGTGTAAAAACTGTGTGTGTGTGTGTGTGTGTGTGTGTGTGTGTGTGTGTGTGTGTGAGAGATGTAAGGGGAAATAAACGTATTGGCTTAAATGTCAGCATGTGAGTAGCATGTTATACAAAGAAGAAACCGTAATAACATTAACCAACACAGGCATCATCCTGAGGGGTCAGCAGGCGAACAAGCTACTTACAAGTTTGCTCCGATTGCAGTTTTCCATTTCTATTTCATGAATGAAAGACAGATGAAAGATGTCCTTATGAAACCCTGTCAAAATAAAAGATTAAAAACAAGTGCAGACATTGTTATCCATGCACTTCCAGTCCTGCCTACAACAAGTACAGCAACAGGAGCAGTTTAGCCCTGCAGATTTACACATGATGATTTGCACCATCTACAAGAAAAGAAAGTCATAGCTGCTGCAGTTTTGACACCTGTGCCACCTGCAGGCAATGAGCTATCGTGTGCAGTTCTTTTTTTTAATTTTTTTTTTTATAGCTGCTCTTTGTGTGTGGATGAGGATTTTTTATTTTACTTTGTACATTAAAGTATTCATTGACTTTTTAGCCACTGTAAAAACAGCAGTGACATACGGTATTATGGCCTTATGAAGTTGGAGGTTGAGAGGCAAATAGACACTGAGCAAAATTAGCATTCATGTAGAGTCATGTTTCTGGCCACAATGATATGAAAGACGCTGAGACGCTTCATAGAGCTGAGGGGTGTGTTCGGTACAATGTGTAATGTGACCACTTTCACATTACACTTCGTCCTTTGATCCATTGTTAATGTTAAAATATTGTTGCAGTGCAGCTTGAAACCTGCAACATGTTAAGTGTAATGGTTTTGATAACCAGCATTCAAATGTTCAGACGAAGTGTTCAAAATGATAAAAGTAAGTGTCCTTTTTTCGACTGTAGGTGGCAACATCAACATTTTAACATCTGCACATCAAAGCTGTTGCTGTTCTTACTTTCTCTTCCTATAGGTGGCGCAGTGTGCAGACATGTAGAACTGGGGCACGTTCAATCTCAAAACGGTGTGTGCCGTTTTGCTGCGGTTTCCTGGTTGAACGACACGTTTCCTCGGGAACGGTGTGAAACGGTGTGCAAGCGGCTTTGAGTTATGTTTTCTCTCGCTTATTGGATGTTTCACAAGTGATACCCAATCAGCAGAGACGTGTATGTAAACTCGTGGGAATGAAAAGGCAGAGCGCAAGCTTGCGCTCACAACAGTGTGTCCAACGCACCCGTTTCAGTTTAATAAAACGTGTTGCTACGTTTTGTCGGAGCTGAACGAGGCCCGGGTCTGACAATGACCAAACAGCTCCCCCGTAGTGGAGAATCTGTAGCCTTTTAACGGGAGTTTGTGTGCTCGTTACAAACCAGTTACATAAAGTTCTTGCATCTAAAACTACTTGTCCACGTGAAGCTTAAACCGAGGTATTTTTTAAGTGTCAGTGTTGTGATTAGTTAATGGAAAACAGACGTTTTCTTTGGCTGGGCTTCAGTTAGATGCCACCAAAAGAGAAAAACTGCATTTATCTGGCTCTGTCCTCAGCCAATTATATTGCATATTAAATGTTTGTATACTGTAAGTAAAAGTAGGGTCTTTTTATGCACTGCTTAATGTGCATGCACACGTGTGTACATGTATTTTAGTAAGTGTGACAAGTGTGTGTGTATGTGTGTGTGTGCCTTTTCTGTTATTCTAACGTCAATTAAAATTCACTTAACCTGAAGTGAGATGGAGAGTAGCTACATGGATTTCTTTTTACAACCAATACGCTTGTCTTGGAAACGTCAGGAAAGTACTCACTGGGGTTCCCCCTGTACAGTATTTATTGTTGGAGCATTTGTGAATAAATTGGCTTGTAGGAAAATATTCATAGTGGATTTAATTATATGATGTAAATGCAGAGGAAGGAATGGTGAAGTTGGCGAGGAGAGATGATGATTTGCTCGGAAAATGGTGCTATTGTGCAACTTTTCTGCTTTGATATGGAGGCTTGTTTTGGAAGGGTGTATTGTATCTGACAGGTTCCCATAACATTAATAAGGAGTTCTGTAACACCGGAAACCAAAAACATTTGACTCTCGTGTTTTCTTTTTACTGCTAGAAGGATGTTAAAACTCTCGTTCTTCAAGTCGCGTCCAAACGTTTTCGTGCACTACCTCTGCTTTTTGTTCCGTTAATGTCATCATTAGTTGTTTGAGCTTTCCCTCCATCATTCTCATCATTGTTCATTCTTTAAATAAAGAATGCATTGCCCTGCACTGCTGAAAGAAGAGCAGGCCTGCAGGCTAAATTTGGCAAACCACAGGAATTTACTGGCCTGCCCAGCAGTTCAGTGGAGGGATAAGACAGCAGTGTGTTTGGTCCCATTTTAGGAGTGATGCTTACAATTTAACAATCCAACTGATGGCAAAAAGGACCCACGCTGCTGTTAACTAGTGTTTTATTTTTCTCATAATTAAGACGTCCTTTATCTTAAAGAATGCACACGAAAAAATACTGCAGCAAAAAACATAAACAAAAGAGACTTTAAGAAGTATGGTCACAGCAGTGACATTCAGAGTACTAAACTCCCGTATTAAACACAGTTAAATGACATTTCAAATCTATGTCTAAGTGCAAATAATTCTGCTGGACAAGCTCCACAACATATGTTTATATTCACAACATAAAAAAAGGGCATACTTTGCTGCGTACTGAATATTAAAATGTGCAATGAAGCTGTAAATTTGGCATTAATGACTCGTTATTTTGTACAGGAAGCGCATGACGCCACCTTACTGTATATATCATTTCTACTTTTTAGATGTTGAATGAGGAACTATGGCACACATTTCTGCTGAACCCTTAATAGGCATGTTACCTTTCAGCCCTCCACCCTCTTGTTGTTCAGTAAAACAGCGACCTCAGGTATTTCTTTGTATCTTTTCGGGGTGTTTTTAGGTGGCTGATGATGAATATATTTCTGGAAGGGAGAGAATGTTTGGGGATGTTTTGTTAGCTTGACCTGGACATGTTCCTTCTATAGTACTTCCTGTTTTTACCGACCTTTTGTTAGATCCAACTGGTGTGTGTGTGTGTGTGTGTGTGTGTGTGTGTGTGTGTGTGTGTGTGTGTGTGTGTGTGTGTGTGTGTGTGTGTGTGTGTGTGTGTGTGTGTGTGTGTGTGTGTGAGAGTTTCTCTCAGTGGGCAGCCATGGAAGAGGCAGGAGGACATTCTTCAGCTTTAGCATCATTTCCTGTTCTCTGCAAAGTTCCCCCCCCCTCTACTTCCTGTCCAGCTTGGACATAATGGGTTTTGTGAACTTTGTGTGAAAAGAAGCCACTTGCAAAGATCAAACAGAATATTTACAGCTGCTGATGGAATAGGAAATGGCGCTTTAGATGCAGATGTGCTTGATTTCCTTGACATCTTTAGAAACAAACAAAAAAATAATCAGAGAAAATGCTGAAATTCGAGTCAGGTTCAGACCTTTTAAAATGGCTGTAAGCTTGGTCACTTTTTCTCTGTCTGGTTGTGCCAGTCTTCTGCGTCCATGCGTGTCAAGTGTTGCAAAAAAGATGTGCAAAGCCCAGTGGGAAGAGAAATGACCTAAAATTAGTCCCTTGGGTTTGGTTCAGGTCTCAGATTTGGCGTGTTCAGCCAGGTGACCTGGCTTTATGAAGCGACCTGGCCCAGGTCGCTTCATAAGGATGCAGGCGTCTCAGTTTTATTCCTCTAAATGTATGTGTATGTTATCATTTACGCTTACATCCTCCCGAGGTCGACAGGGACATATCACTTGCGTTCACAGGATCTGTTTTTATTGTCAGTCCCTAAAGCCCGCACTGACTTTGGTAAAAAGGCTTTTAATTTTGCAGCACCATCTGCATGGAATCAGCTTCAGAATGAACTACAGTTGAAGGAGTTGGTCTCTTTTTATTCTTTTAAAGGCTTTTTAAAGGATCTTGCAGAAAGGCAGTCTGTCTGTCATTGTTTTTAAATTGATTTAGGACCCAGATTTCTCTTTATGATGACATTGTTGTTTGAATATGATGAGTGAAAGTGTGTCTATGTTTTTACTTGTTATTGTCTTTGTATTTATTTGAAACCACGCTGCTGCCACTTGCCAGGACACTCTTGTAAAAGAGATTTGTAATCTCAAGGAGTTTTTTTTTTTTATCCTGGTTAAATAAAGGTTTGAATGAATGAATTTGTCAGCCTAAACCGTAGCTCACCTTTTACCCATTAAAGAGTGCAGCTGTTTGTTTCGTAATTGCGATATCAGTCTTTTCTATATCAACGGCGGCAATCTCACTTTGGAAGGTGATCTCTCACGAACTCAGAAGCACATCCAAACACAATTTGGTAAAAGAAAACGAGTCAGATTAAAGGGAAACAAATCCAGAAATATCCCACAGACTGGAGTTACGTGGCAGCACGAAACGCTCACAGTGGCAGGAGGAGTGATCGTAAGGAAATTAAAACGATAATTACAAGAGAGGCTGAGATCATATTTGATGTTTTGACAGGGTAAACAGGACTTTATGACTAAGCTCTTTCATCCAAGCTCACTTTTTCATCTCTGCTACACATTGACTAAACATTTATTTTGCCGAGGGCTGGACGGGGAGGATGAAGAGGAGATGAAAGAATGGAAACGAGGAAAGTAGTTGAAAGAGAAAAAAGTTGCGGGAACTGTTTTGGTACTGACTAAAATGTGTCTGTAACACTGAGTATACAAAACTACAAAGTATTGAAAACGGACTCTGAATGTCTGTTGTGTTGTGTATTATATCGCCACTAGTATTAACATTTATCAAACAATATCGAGCCCAAGTTACATATCTGTTCAACCTCAATCCATTCCCATCATGTCTGGTTTTTCAGATTTTAAAGTGCTCATATTATGCTTTGGCTTTTTCCCTTTCTTTTATTGTGTTATATATCTTTTTGTGCACATTATAGGTTTACAAAGTGAAAAAGCCCAAAGTCCACCCCAAAGGGACTTACCATCTCCAACAGAAAACACTGTTCACAAACTGCTCCAAACAGCTCTATTGTAGTCCAGCTTTTACTTCCGTGACGAACGTGCGTCACTTTGTAACACAAGTTATAATGCTCGCCTAGCTGCTAGCGTGGCACGCCCTCATACTCTGCTTCTGACTGGCTAGTAGTCCTTACCTAGGTACTGCGCATGTGTGACAAAGATGGAACAGAAGTGAGATGTCTCACTCTGTAGCGAAAACAGAGAGCTCAACACACAGGGGGAAAAGAGGAGCTGCAGTAATGTGCAGTACAACAAAAATATAGTGTTTTTTGAAAATTAAACCATGTAAACCTATTCTGGTACAACCTCTAAATATGTATGAACGTGAAGATGAGCATAATATGACCACTTTAATATCTAGCCAAAACTAAGATCGTGGCTTTCACTTCTAAGAGATTCTACTTGACTCTCCTTCTCCTCCGCCTCTTCTAGTATCTGTCTCTGTTTCAGTCTTCATTGTCGACCGGCGCACTGCTGCTCAATTTCACAGTTTGTTTGTTCTTGTTCATTTGAAACACTTGTTTTCATCTTTTTCCTGGAAAAGTTCATCCTCCGACCCTCTAAATCTTCTCTGTGTACATGCTGACTCGCTCTTTTAGTTTAAAAAAAAAAAAAAAAAAAAGTTTTATGTTGTTGCTTGTTTCAGACTGTCAGAAGGAGGTCTGTGGGCACGGACACGCACAACAAACATGCACACACACATTCATATGATTGTTGGGAATTTTACCGCAGACAGATTGATGGGCAAATTGTGCATACACACGCACGCATGGATGCAGACACACACACACACACACACACACACACACACACACACACACACACACACACACACACACACACACACACACACACACACACACACACACACACACACACACACACACACCCTGATACAGATTTTTGTACCACAGGGTCCCTGGAGACCGGGGCAAGACTGAGGTCTGCGGTGCCAAGATCCATGAAACACAATAATCTGCCCCCCATCACTCCTTCCCAAAGTGAACAATGGACATTCCTAGCATTCCTTAAGACCTCTTCCTCACTCACGCACGCAGCGCACACACACACACACACACACACACACACACACACACAAACACAAACAATTCTGGGTGTTATTAGGGCCCTGGCTGTAAATGATTTTGGTTGTGACGCTGTTAGCGATGAATTATCGACATTGAGGTAATAAGAATGTGTGTTTCTGTGTTTTGGTCGGGGTGAACATAAATAGGGGGCGGTGGTAGCCTAAGGGATGGAGAAGTGAGTTTATTATGTTAGCAGTTCATTTAGGGGGTGCTGGTAAAAAGATGATTCAGGCAGGACTTGAGATTCTTAGTCTCCCATGTTTCTGAAAGGATTCACTCATTCCAAAAATGTATTATTGTATGTTAATGGTCTCTCGCTAAATATGCTATGTCGATGGAAATCTACGTCCATTCTCAGTATTGACTACTAACCGTGATGGTACAAAGGAGGAGAAAACTAATTCAGCTCTTCAAGGAATTTTGGATTTAATAATCTCCCTGGGACAAGGGAGGTTGACGTGACTCAAACTGTATGCAACATACCTAGCAGTCAAGCTAACTGGTCTCACTGTATGACTGAAACATGTGCAAAAGAGTCGTAGAAAAGTGGACCATGCAGTTGTTTAAAGTAGTATTAGTTGATCTTTTTTGGCCATTTATGGGCAGCAGAACAAGCTGAAAACACAGAGCAACATTAGCTCAATGATTGTAATATATTATTATCAATAATATTCACTCTCCTTTTAGCTCTGTTTTGGTCTCCACCAACTCCTGAAGGAAATATCTGTCTCTTTAGATCCACTGTGTTCACCAGCTAATCTCTAACTGTGTCTTTTGGTTGTTTAGTGCTGGGCAGGTAGTGTACAGTGGGTTTATCAGAACTTTATTGCTGAAAACAGCTTTTACACAGATTTGAGAGCCGTGAGAGTGAACCAAAACAGTATAAATGTGAGCCGTAAAAAAATAAAAAAACGTTAAAAGCTGCTTAGATGCTTTGTAGAGTCCATAGACACGTTTTACTTGGTCCTTCACTGCCAGCCTTGAGACAAATGGTAATATTTTGTAATTCGTGACCCAAACTGTTGAAACCGAAATGAATCATAAAACCAGTTTCATTCCTCAGATATCCCTCCCAAGATTTTCCTTTTTTTCTGTTTAAATGATGGACTCTCCAACGTTACCGCATGAATTGTATTTGTGTGTGTATTATTGATTAGTAAGAAAATGTAGCTGCAACAATTTTGTTAATTGATTAGTTGCTACTTATTAAGGAAAAGGGGTCAAGCTTTGCTGGTTCCAGCTTCTCAAATAATATTTCCTTTTCTTTCTGACGGTCTTTCAGTGTGGAATTGTTTGAACAATTTGAAAACGTCACCAAAAATAGTGTATATATTTTAAGTATTCCTTCTGTCTGTCTGTCTGTCTGTCTGTCTGTCTGTCTGTCTGTCTGTCTGTCTGTCTGTCTGTCTGTGAGTGAGTGAGCTTGTGTGTCCTCTATGCGTGTGGTCTGCTACAGTTTATCTGTCTCCTCTGGCCTGGTTTTTATTAACTGGCCCATTAAACTGCGACTCCATGATACATGACACTGCCCCCCCAGCACGCACGCACATGCACACATACACAGTAGTCATCTCAGATACACACACACATACATACACCTACCTAGAGGCAAACTTGGACACACACACATGTAAAAGATGTGTTTGTGTTATGGAGGAGGAACCAGGACATTAAGTGTCATCATACTAAATCAGTGGTGTTGAGAGAAGGAGAGGATACTCCATTTAACCCTGTAACCTCACTCGCCCACTTATTGATCATTTAGTCTATAAATTGTCTATAAATAGTTACAAATTCTCATCACAGGTTACCAGACCCCACATACTTGTACTACACATTTGTCAGAACAAATTCAGATATATTCACATGACCATGATATATAACGAGCAAAAGTTGCAAATCTGCAGCTTTTTGAGGCTGGAAACAAGAAATATTAGTATTTCTATAAACAGAAATCACTTAATTTATCATCACAACAGTTATTTATTTTTTTATATATATATATATATATATATATATATATATATATATATATATATATATATATATATATATATATATATAATGATATGTGTCACAGTTTTGATCTTAATTTTTCTAACTAATTGCTCTGAAAGTTTCATGTTTAATCCATCGACAGCCAGGGATGCAGTGTTAAAAGATGGAAGGAGGCAGAATAAACTGTTGGACAAGAGGAATTACAGCTGCACAAATGATTAAAAAGCAGATTAAAAATCCCAATATTAACAACCTCAGGTCTCACTGCAGTTATACGCACACGTAATGTTAGGGGATCGAGCAGTAACAAACAGCGCATTGTGCTGCAGATGCTAAAGTGGACTTCACCCTTCCTGCTATCAACCTCTGGTATGAGCCTAGTCTCACTGTACTGATTACCTGGTATGTCAAAAAAAAACAGAGAGAGAGAGAGAGCGAGTGTCTACAGGTACATATGTGTGCGCCTAAGCATTAAATGCTTGTCTACAAGTGTCTGTGTTTGTTTGTTTGTTTGTCAGAGTCGTTTAGAAATCCATAATCAGGCTTGATGAAGGCCTTTAATGCAGGCAAACAAACACACACACACACACACACACACACACACACACACCCATAAAGCAAACAAGTAGGGGCTGATTGGAGGCGATCGCAAAGGGACAGAGGGAAGGAGGTGAGGTTGTTTAGGCTTTCTAGCATAGTTAACCCTTCACCCTTTTAGAGGGAAGATAGGGAATGTAAGGAATCTGCTCACATGCATGTATAGAAGTCTCTCACACACATCTTCACACACAGTCTGCAGGAGACCTAAGTCTCCAGGAAATCCTTTGAAGCCCGCTGAGGGCCTCATGTTATTAAGTGTCTGCTGTTGTGGGGTTGGTTAAACTTCAACAGCGTTAATGTCGGACACTCACACCTCTTGATGTTTGTCCTGCGAGGTTCAAGTCTGGTCAGACTAATGAGGGGATAGTGACACTAATGCAGATTTTATAACTGTAACTAACGAACGTTTAACCCGTGATTCGGCCGTACTACAAAACTAAACGCTTGATTGCTTAAATATGTATTTCCCATAATGTACAGCCAAAGACGATGAAAAGATTGGGTGGACGTGAAGCAGCTACAGTTCAGTCTTCAATACTGAAGCTAATAAAGCAGTTGTCAGACATTACTCACTAGTGTTTATTATTATAAGTGGAAAAGTATGTTTGCATGACTGGCAAGATTACAGCTATTTATATTTGGTAAGAAATCAGATTTATTTTATGCATATAAGTTATGACTAAACTCTTTCAGAGGTTTGCAGGACATTACTTAAAACGACAAGTCAAATAAACAATAAATCAATTGAAAGAAAACTAATAGTTTTAGTCATTTATCAGGCAAGTTGCAGCTTTTCAAAGTGATTATTTACTGCTTTTCTCTGTTTTATATCGTAAATTCATCATATTTGCTTTTGGACTGTTTGCTGGATGAAAAAACAACTACATTAAGCTCTGGGAGGTTGTGATGGGATTTCTTCTTGAATTTGATAGACTAAATGATTAATTGGCGTCTAACAGAGTTATAGTCCATCCTTCTTATTTTTTTAATTTGTTTTTCGGAGAGTTTCTTGTTTTTATCAGGTAGCATACATTAGAGAGCTGACAGAACATAACAGGAAAGGGGGGGGGGGGGGGCAACATTTAACAAACCCAGGCTGGACTTGAACAGCGATGTTGAAATTATACGCTTGGTATCTTGGCCTTATTTCTTTCAATTAAATGTATTTGTCAACTACTGGCTGTGAAGATTGAATTCTTTATTTCTCAAGAACCATGTACAATAAATATAATGTACAATAATATCAGGCAAAGAAACAGTCACTGTGGGCACTACTGCTATTTAACTGCAGTTCATATATATTATATGTACAAAAACTGGGACTCCTGGAGCTGTACAGGAAGTTGTAGTTTAATTACTTTCCTGTGAGTAACTACAATCTTAAGTAACAATGTTAATTATCAGTAGCATGGAGATCTAATGGTCAAAGCGATAATATTCCTGTAACAGATGTGCATGCTTAAAGAAATACAGGTTCATCCATCACCTCCACTCGTATAATTATTCCTCAGACTCGAGTATTGTCCTGCAGACCTCCCATCATTTCTTACATTCCCCTTCTTTCACCACATTTTGTTTTTCTCGTCTCCCGGCCAAACTGAAAAAGCCCCCTTGTCTGTCCAACAGTCTCAGCTTTCTTTGGTCTTACGATCTCTTTTTCATGCTCTGCAAACACGCGTGCACGCTAACACGCGCACATACACACACGAGTAGGAAGTACCTCTGCATTTTTTCCTCCCCGTCAAACAATAACAGTGTGGAACTCTGGGTATTATTTTAGCAGCCGTCCACCACTTTATCTGCTCTCCACAATACTTCCTCTCTCCCTGACTCACACATCCTGCCTGGGAGGGGGGCGAGAGAGGCAGGGAGAGAATGAGATGGGGAGAAAGAGAGAGAGAGGGAGAGGGAGAGGGGTGGGAGAGACAGAAATGCAGAGTGCAGGAGGGAGAAATAGCCATGTTTTGTCTTCCAGCGAGAGAAGCAAGGGAGGAGGAAGAGAGGAAAAGGAGGGAGAGGGGATGTGAGCATCGTCGGTTGGTTTCTCCCTCTTGGTCAGAGCTTGTTAGCTACTTTACTTCTTCAGATGGACATCAGCTCTTGGACACGTTATTCGGAGTCTCAGATGTCACGGACACAACCTGGTTCTCTCACCAGACCTCAACCGGCATGAGGACGAAAAAAAGAGTGGCGATTCTTCTTCTTCTCGGATAACTTTAGAGAAGTCTGTGTTTTTGTACTAAGCACGTTCCACAGTAGACGCTCAACTCTTTGAACTTGAACTCTGGGAATCAGGGATGCTGGGACCTGAACTGGGATCAGTTTGACAACGGATGCTTCAGCCTGCGGAGTCTGGTAGGTCTCTGCCGAGGTTCCACATCAGTTTAGGATTAATATATTATCTTCTCTCTGAGTTTTTTCGAAAATTCAATTAGTGGACCTTTATTTGCTTACAAATGCGGGAAAAGTTTGCATCTTTGTCACTTGGCTAACAGCAGCCACACTTATTATCTTCCCAGGGAGGGGTTGTTTAGCACATGATGCATTTGTTTTTCACATACACCCTGATAAACACACGTTTCCTCTTCTTATTTTTTTTTTTACAATTGTTCTGCGTCATTCCTCTCCTCTCAAAGTCATGTATTGCAACAGTTTCTGTCCTTATCTGTGAGACTGTGTAGAGTACAAATCTATTTGTCTGGCTGCCTGTCTGGCATTCATTCTGTACCGTACTGTATTGAGACTGTGTGTGTGACTCAGATTATGCGCGTTGACCTTTGCGGTATCAGTCAGCTGTTGCAGTTTCTGACCATTAAGTGGGACATTCCAGCAGATCCTTTCATAGAGGCTCATTCAGAGCTGCAAGACGGAGAATTTATAATTTCTCGGCCTTTGACTGCTGTCGAGTCTCACCAGCCATTTAAGATGAACAGATACAACTCTGAGAATGTATTTATAAATTGAAGCTTGCCTTGGCTTGCAGACCTGATTGGATTTCCTGGTCGGTTGTGGTCGCAGCGACACCACAACAGCGTTCAATTCACTCATTCTCTCGGTTTCCACGCCAAGGACACACTGTTATCTCTCGTTTGCCAGCAAATTCTTTGAAAAAATATTCATGTGATTTCTATTTGTGTTCCTGGCTGAGACAGGTAGCCAACTGGGTTATAGTGTCAGAAACCGGAAAAGGGGGAGTTCTTTGTATTATGTTATTAACAACTTGTACAGTTGATGCTGACCTTGGTACCTCAAAGGGACAGTAGTACTTTGGTGTACTTTCCTGTGTCCTATAAATGAAAGGGCAACAGAATTTATGGAGACTCTATAACCTAGCTGTCACTGAATGAAGCCCGGACAAAGGCCTTGGAAACCTTTTTGTAACACTTTATTCCCCAAGAAAGAGCTTTGGCAGCACAGTTTTGGCAGCACATTTTCTTACTTAGGGCCTCAAGATAACTAAAACTGTACTTACCAGATATAGAACTGCATGCTTTTTGGGGTGGATGCTTGACGGCACTTGAGGTTGAACCCAAGCAGTCCAATGGAGGAACAGTCTCCGGTGCATCTTGGCCACTTCTTCCAAGACAACATTCTTGCTATTAAGCAGCTCATCCCCCAAACCTTACAAAGACTTTCAAATGTCTAAAACAAAGTATACACATTTGTAGGTCAAAAGCATCTACATTCAAACTAAATAAAGTTTGGCTGAAAGGTGAACATTTGCTGTGTCACTGTACATGAGTTTTCATTACTACTTTGTGTACGTATACATATGTATCACAGTATATCTTATTTGTTGCTTATATGTTTTTATATTTGAATGACTCAAAACCTTTATATCTTTGGGTTTTGGATGGATTGACTAACCTGCATTTGATTCAACAGCATTGCAATGACTACACACTGTATTTGTAACATGCTGTTGTAGTCATTCATGCCTACTGGGATTAAAGCATGCATGACGGCAGCCTTTTCTTCTTGCAGAGGTACTAAAAATAAATAAATAATTAAAAAAAAAAACTCTACACATGACTCTGATAAAACAAGTGTTAGTGGACCACTACAATGGACAGAATAGTCCCCCCCTCAAGCAAGGCTCTGAGCATTTTGGAAAAATAGCGATTGGTTACGTGGTTTTGGAAGAACTTTCCCCTTCTCCCCTGCATGGCTACAAAAAAAGCACAGTAGCTATATGGCATTCTTTGCACATTTGTCAGCTTTTTTTGTTGTTGTATACATCATACATTCTCCTTCTAACTTTGGCGTCACATTGTTTTGATTTTCACGGTCATCAATCTCTGAAAACTAAACTTGGAGAAAAGAGGTTGGATAATGGTATTTTGTCTAGTCGAGTTTGGACAGTTCCCACACACACACACACACACACACACACACACATACATACATACATGCTATCGCATATATACAGAAACACACACAGGCTCTACATAAACTTTCTCAGGGGATAATTTAGGGACATTGTCAGCGGAGTCGAACAATCAGTGGGCTCAGATAGAAATCCCTCTTAAGGAGCGAGAACCAGGAAACAAGAGTGTTTATTTTGGAAATGGTTCCCGTACTCCTGCTTTATCATAAACAATAATACTCAGAAATGGTCCTTTTTTTTTTCCCTTGCGGTGCCAGGATCCGCATTCCTCTCCCAAAATTGTACCTCCAAATGTTTCTCAGAAATGCCCAGAATAGTCACATTTTACATTTGGTACTTTGAGAATCGTAACCAGAGACACTTTGAGGGGACTCTGTCGGTGGGAATCAAACCTCGTCATTTTTTTTTCGAGTCAATTAACACTATTCCAACTTGTAAAGTCAGTCTGGTCAAGTCTCAAGTCAATGTCTGAGACTAGTCAAGTGTCAAATCAAACAAGACAAGTCCAAGAAAAGGTCTCACATCAGTCAAGATAAGTTCAAGTCCGGTTAGAGACGAGTTTTGTTTGGATTCAAGTCAATCGAGAGAGGTCCAAGTCAGGTTTGACAAAATTCAAGTCAAAGTCCTCGTTAAATCTCAATTCAATCAAGACGACCACGCCAATTACAAGTCAGGTTTGAGCCTTGTTAAGTTTAATGCCAATCAAGAGAATTTGAAGTCTAGACTATGTCTCGACAAGTCATTTGAGACGAGCTCAAGTCAAGTCACTCAAGTCTTGTTCAATGTCAATTGACACAAGTCCAAGTCTGGTTTGATATTCATAAGTAGATTACATAAATCAAGTGTCATAATCACATGAGACAACTCTAACCCAAGTTCCAACTGACAAAGTCTGAGTCCATTTCAAATATTAAATATCAAGTCAAGTCTCAGGTCAGTTGAGCAAAATCCAAGTCAAGTCAGAGACGTGTTAAGTACCAAGTCAGCTGAAACAAGTTTGAGTCATGTCAAGCCTAGTCAACAGCGTTTCTTTTTTTCATGCTCTATACGTTGTTATTTTTTTTTCAGCAGCAGTTTTCCCCAACTGTGTATTAATCTGAAACACATAATGATCTATTCAGACTCTGAGAATGGGACGTTTATACCTGACTGTGCTTTCTCTCTTTCTATCCTTGTTTCTAGTTCTTTTTTTTCTGTTTCTCTTTCTGTCTCACACTCATGCACACACACACACACTGTCTGCAGGGGGTTGAATTGAGTCTGGCTCGCATATGAGATCGGAAGTCTGTATAAGGGAATTAGTGAATATCATGGGATACACTGGAATGTCTGGCTTTGGATCAAACTCGAGAACTTACTGTACATGTTAGATGAGTTTTTTAACGGCAGCCCAATGGAAGGGCAAACGACTTTAGAGAAAGCTCTTTCCGCAGAATTTGGGTTGGCGAGGTACCCCTGCTGTGTAGGTCTATGTTTTATGTGAGCCCTGATCTTCAGAGACACTTACAGCTGTGGTTACAAATAAGGACGTCATCTTAGCCATGTTTCTGGATAAATCATCGTATTTAGACAAATAAAAACGATGTTCGAATTGTGGTCAAAATGATCCAGTAGTCAAACAAGAGGAGGTTGCAAAATGGAAAAAGTGACGTCCTGTATGAAAAGGAAATTACATTCAGGGGAAAATGATGACAACCTTCATTTAACTATGTTGCACATTTATATTAGACCGGAAGGGTTCATGCAGGAAACACCACAGCAGCGTCTTTATACTTGGGCAAAATCTCAATTAGTCAAGTAAATTGGATGTGGACTGTAAATCTCAATAGAAATGCTCTGGTAGAATACAATCCATGATAATATTTAGTTTAATGATGACTTCCAAACAGAAATGCTGGTTGTAAATGCAAAAGACAAAATAATAATGAAATAAAACAAAAACAAATAACAATAACAAATAACAATAATAATAATAATAATCTCTTATAAAACAAATAATCTCTAAATGTGTCTTCAACTACATTTGAAGGCAGAAAATGAACTCCTACATACATACACACACACACACACACACACATATATATATATATATATATATATATATATATATATATATATATATATATATATATATATATCATTTTTTTTTTTCTGGTTAGATATATATCTAATCAGAAATATGTCTAGTGTCTTTAATATTCTGTCCACCTGATTTACTATATAAATGAGGATAGAGAATATTTTACACTTTTTAGTAATTAAGCTCCATCAACCACAACTACAGCCTCCAAAATTACTATCAAATACCAATAAATATATTGTGCGTAGTTTCTGTCGCCCCATGAGGAATTGTAAGTAATGACAACAAAACACGTTCTGCATGCCAGAAGTGCATTTATTTTTGGTCATTATTGTCTATGTGATGCATTATAATGGGGCATGTAAACTCCTTTTCGCCGTGATGGTTTGTTGCTGCCGTAGATCCTCACCTGAGTTTCTCCCTCTCATCTCCGCAGGCGCAGCGTTCCTTCCATCAGGCCTCACTCCTGGCACCTGGCAAAGCTATCGGAGCAGCCCCTCCCTCCCCCTCCTCCATCTCCTCCTCCTCCACCCTGCCTGCCCCCCGTCGACTCCCCTCCTCTCCCCCCTCCTCCCCCTCTGTCTGCCATGCAGCTCCACCCCGGCCCGTACACACTACCCTGGCACACAACTGACAACAGGTGAGAAGTGGATTGTCATACTAGGCTTTATGTAATGGAGGTGTTACATTGTGTTCTGAATAATTAAATCAATTTTCTTGTAAAGTGGAAGAAGCTTCATTTCCATCTTGGGACAAGAAAGATCTATCCATCTAATAAAAAAGTGTTATAACATCTTCAAATGTAACAACACAATGCTGAAAACATTTAACAGCACTGAAAGTGATAGAATAAAAACATTATTTATTCTGTTTCAATCTCTTTTTAGTTTTAGTGTTTTTTAGTCACAGAAATGCCCTCATCTGTTTCTACATTTGAACATTTTATAACACTTTTACGATTATATCCTAATGAATCTTCCAAAACTCTACAACTTTATTTAAGTTCAAGGAAATAGTTCATAACACTTCACAAGAGCATTTGACAGTAAATAACACTATATTATTACAAAAACAAACCTGATGATTGTTATAAAGTTGTCATGGCAGACATCTCTAAAGCAAACTTTGCATTAAAAGAGACATTTATTTTTATTTTTATTGAATGACAATAAATAAAAACTCAACTTTAATTCCTGTTAAGTCGGTTTTCTCTCAGCTTTCATTTGACACTTCATACAGGTATGTGCAAAATGTTCCCAGCGATTGTGATTATTTATGCGCTCCTAAATATATTCTCTTTTTCTGGCCAACTTCCTTAATCCAGCTTTTAAAGTTGTTTCAGTTTAACAAAAACAAATTGGCTGATGCTCAGATTTAACCACACAGCGAGTGTGTCATGCTGTAGGTTTGAATCATACGCATTGAGCCGATGACTCTATAGACATTGGCTCCAAGTCATTGCCGGGGATTTTGGTCGCCAGGAAACGGGTGACATCACTGTGTTCTAATGTCAACACTGCCCACACAGGAAGCCCGTTGGTCTAATTTGGGCTTCTATTTAAACATTCCAAAGTGATAACCAATTGGACCTGTTCTTTGTTGTCTTTGGGGGCCAGGTAGATGTTTTTCGTTTAGTTGCAAAATCTTTCTGCAATTTATCATTTGTAGGCCTTTCCAACGTACATCTAAAAGTGTAAAAGGTCTTATCTATGTTTGAATAAGGTGAAGTAAGGTGGCTTTGACAAAAGCCATCATGCTGATATGCATTGATCTTGACTTTTAGTACAAGTTGTTGAAAATGAGTCTGGGAAGTTGTCACTGTGGGAAAATAGTGAAATAGCGTGAGGTCTTCAAATCGCTTCTTTGACCAACTAACAGTCCAAAGGAAGACCCAAGTTATTAATTAATTAATTAAATAAAAAGAAGGCATGTAAGTACAGTAGTCTTTGTATTACAGTATGATCTCACACAGCTAAACTGTAATCCTTTAATGGAAAGAGGAAGTTACTGCAGTCGGTATATTGACTCACATTAAAAATAGTCTTTGTTAGTCAGTTTCATGGTACAGTACGTCAGAGCCTCGTACTGTTCTCCTTGTGATAAGAATCAGTGATATAATGTACCACTATTAGATGTAATAGTCCCATGCGGATTAGATAGCTGTGTGTGTGTGTGTGTGTGTGTGTGTGTGTGTGAGTGAGTGAGTGAGTGGAGGTAGCTCCCGGCATAACTCTGGACAATGGCATGTGACTCCCAGAACATGTGGACAAAGAGAGGAAGACATTCAATAAACTGTGTTTGTGTGAAAGAGAGGGACATTCTGTACAGTCTGCATCTGTGTGTGTTTTTATGGAAGTACTAAAACAAATATGTGAGTGTTTTGAGGGGGGGAAAAACACACCAGTTTTCTGCTTATCTTTTGAGCTTTTAGCCGATAAAATATGTCTAAGTGTGTGTCTGTATTAATTGTCTGAACACACACACACACACACACACACACACACACCATCATGTACAGTATTTGTTTATGTGTGCTGGTTTATCTGTCAACCCTCACACTCACATGTTCCACATTGCCGTCTGATTGGGCAAGAGTGACTGTCATTTCCTATCCAGCTCCCGTCTCATTTCCTCTCGTCCTCTCTCTGTCACCCAGGTCAAATCTATACAGCCTCCTCTCCTTTCTCATTCATTGCTCACTTCCTTTAGAGACACTTTTCTCATGCAGATAACTACTTTTCCCACAGTGTACTCTTCCGACTGGAAACTTTTGTATAATATGTTAAAGGGCCATTTCAGCGTTGCGACTTTTTGCTCTTAAACTACAAATCACATGTACTTTAGCATTTACAAATGCATGCTGTACAGTTTAAGAATTTTGTATGTTTTTTCTTTTTTATACCTTTCCAGGGAGAAGTTATTTTCCATTCATTTCTTTACGATATGAAAATCAAGTAAAAGACTCTTTAAACTTGCTGAAGCAGTAGTGTATTTGTACCAGGTCACCTTCAAGTTCCCATTACAGTACAGTACACATAGTAGGCTACACATAGCAGCTTTATTTTTTACCGCCAGGTTTTCTGTGTTCATTAATTTTCCATAATTTCATTAAACAAAGTTGTATGTAGGAATATTTAGCATGTGTTTTAAAGATAGATTTTGACACAGGACCCCTCTACAAGACCAGGTAACTAGATTAGCTAATGATGTAGGACTAGCTTTAGGTGGTAATGTACTTTATAGATTACATTTCCACAAGGAATTTGTTGCAATTAATCCCATTACCAAAACTAACTGCCATGCAGTGAACTTCGGACTTTTGGTCACCTGCTTTTCCTGGTTGGTAATCAAGCCTCGACAGTGAACATCCATTCTGTATTGATGTCTGTCGGTGTTACATTAAAGGTGTGTGTTTGTGCAGTTTAAGTGCAGATAGAGAAAAGTTTCCACTGTAATAATGTAATATTTACAACAAACACTTGATTAGACTTGATGTTCACGGAAATAGATTCAACAGCTCAGAAACGTTCAAGAGTCTGCTTATTGATTCTCATATTGTGCAGAAATTCATGAAAACAGTTGCCAAACAAATTCCATTATTTTCTTAAACACAGACAAATCACTTGCAAAATAGTGATATGAAACATACATGATTTGTAATAAATGGGCTAAAACATGCAGAACCCCTTGTATGCTCCAAAAATAAATGTCATGGATTTTATTTACATAGTGCAGAATGGTGAGTGAATAGAAAGATAAATGACCTACACAAATTCTGCAGACCACCAAAATATCTGACTACATGAGCAAATAATCACATTTTGATAGGATTAAGTTGTGGTAGAATACTTTATAAGAGAAACAAAACCCATTGGTTTTCAAATCTTTGCATGGATTGTAAACCATAAATACCACAGAAACAGCTTAAGGCTAGTCTGCTGGTTGTTTCCCCATACTGGTTTGAGATCAAAGCCCTTTAGAAATGTCTCTTTTGTAACATCTCCGCAGTCTCCCTGGCAACTTTCCCTATTGTTTGAATAAGAGAGCAAAGCAATACAAAGGGTGAGTGACCACTCTCTCTTTATAGGAAAAAGAAATACCACAATAAAACAAAAATTACAGTTTTGTTGCAGCCTTTACGGATTGGATTTCAACCAAGCACAAAAAACACTGTGTGCCCCTACCTTCTGGAGCTAGTATCGATACCCCTATTCCCTAAGCTCTTCTTATGCTGAAAATAACTCCCTGTCACTTTGTTTTATGTGTTTTTTTTTTCCAAAAAAATGAAATTGTTGGGAAATTTCTTTTTTACTTTCATCTTTTTGTTACTACATTCTTTTGCCTATTATTATTATTATTATTATTATTATTATTATTATACCGTTAGAAGTAGAAGGAAACAGAAAGAGGAGAGTAATGTCTAACAGAGGTCACAGGTCAGATTCAAACCATTGGCATTGTGCTTGCATGGTGTGCAGTTGTGGAAGAGGTATCCCTGCTCTGCTTCTATTGAGGATTGAATCAAGGGTCTAAGGATAACGCACAATGGTGTTTTAAGCCCCCAACGTCTCCTTCCAGGCAGCGCTGCGACCGTTGACTTCAAGGCACCTAACCATATTCATTGCCTAATCCTAGTGCCTTCCAGGCAGCGCTGCCTGGAAGGAGACGTTGGGGGCTTAAAACACTGATAAACAAGGATAACAGGTGTTTGTAAACAGATTGTAGAGCCCTCTGGATCAAAGTTATGATTTTGGGCTGTATAAACGAAATATTGGTTAGTACTGACTTAAGCATGAGCGGTCTATTCTTTAAACATCATGTCATGTAATCAATGCAAAGCCTAACTGACCTATCCAGTAAACGGAAACAAATTTGTTCTCATTTTAGTCAATCAAATTTTAATAAGTAGGTTTCAAAAAGTGGTTTTCATTTTGGATTGAATCCACATTTGATGTAAAAGAGATGGGACAGAAAGAATCAACGAGGAAGAAAGGGATGAAAGAGGAAGAGTGGATTCAAGGGGATGACTTAGAGCTTTTGACTCCGGGCAGTAAGAGTTAATGAGAAGGAAATCCCTCTCCGCCTTAAGAGGCTTCCTCCGACGGTCTTTGAAAAACACATGGGCCAGCCGTGGATCTTCAGCTTAGGAATGATAGAAAACAGATTCCCCAGATGTACAGATCAAAAGTTGTATTCCAGAACAATATACTGTATAGGTCCCGGGGGGGGAAATCAAAAATTGCCACTTAAAAAAATTAAAGATGACTTGTTGTATGTGGTTTCTAAATGGTTTTTTTTTCTCCACACTGTTTCAAAAGTAGTTTCCATTTGTCGATTAATAGACTCTAAAATGTCAGAGAAAAATAACAAATACAAGTTCCCAGAGAACAATGTGTGGTCAGTTTGCTTCTTTTGTCTGAAGATCGGCTAACAATTAACACTTGAGTTGATCTTCTGGTCTCCTTGTCTTTGCAGTGACTTATCCTTGCAGTGGGGTCAGCTGTCCAGACCTTACTCCTCCACAGACCGAAGCAGTTCCCTGGGCTCCATGGAGAGCTTGGACACACCGACACCGACCACACAGCAGTACTCTGACTCCCAGAATTCCCCCGTTGACTCCACCCTTTTCAACAACAACAGAGACTCTGCCTACAGCTCATTCTCCGCCAGCTCGAACACATCCGACTACGCCACAGTGCCACTAAGGCGCGGTGACGCCTGCTCCATGGACAACCTCCTTCAGAGCCTGGGGCCAGCTTGTCGAGGCTACCCTGGTGGTGATACCTCAACCCTGCGGAGTTCATATGGCGAGGCCCCGGATGAGATGCAGCTTATTGTACTCAAGTCCAGGTCGCTGACCAGGCCAAGACCAACGCCTGTTGAGGTAAAAGAAAGGCCTTCCTCCTGCTGTTATGAGGAGGAGCGGAGGGGAGGAGACTTTGAGATCGTAAAAAATGAAGAAAGAGGAGCTGAGAGAAAGATGAACCCTCCTCAGCCTCCAACCAGGAAGGACAGTTTTAGGGCAACTCGGAGTCGCCCTAATTCCGCCAACAAACGCTGCGTCTCCGCTCCAATTGAAATTTCCAGTGTTTCTTTTTATCATGACGAAAACAGGTCTTCTTTGAATGTTGAATCAGGAATTCATAATGGCTTCGCTGCACCAGAAGAAGGTGACAAAACTGGGAATTTCAAAGAGGATACCTTAGACTCGCACTATATCCAAAGACGGACTGAAGACATTAGACATATCAGATGTGATACGAGTGCAAATAAAGACTGCAATTCAGAGACCACTTCAGATCACCTCTCTGATCCAGCGACGGCCTCCCTAGTCCCCATCACCTCCTCTAGTCCTTGCTCCTTACCTGCGGCGTCCTCCACGGAGGTTCAAGAGGAGTCTCATGTAACTCACTCGCAGAACAAGCACTCCTCTACGGGGCTTCACCGGCACAGCGCCCCAGATAAGCTCCTCGCTACACAACTTCAGTTATTGCAGTTTAACAGTGATGGCTCTTCATTGGAGCCTCACAATCCGTCAAACGCTTCTGATCCCTCCTTGTCCTCCTGTAGCAGCCAGTGGTCCCATTCATCACTCCAGCCCACGAAGGAAGACCAAGAAGCTTCTCAGAACGACCTCCACGCGCCATCAAACAAATGGGGAGGCAGCCGTTGCTCGACCCCAGGGTCTGTGTTCTTGGACGGGGATGAGGATGATGGAGATACAATTGATAGGCTGAAAGGAATGGGTGTAAATGGAGGGTCCCTTCCACCAATGGAGCATCACCACCCTTGGGGACGCTCTGTAAGCGTACCGGGGGACCCGGCTGGATCATCAACCCAGGGAAGATTGAGCTCTGACCAGATAATAGAGAGAGATTTTGAGCCTGTTAGTGCTGCTGCCAGTATGGACACCTTACTGGAGGAGCAGAGAGCAGTGGATAGAGGAGGAAGTGGGGGTAAAAGTGAGGAGGGTGTGGCAGGAGAGACCGACATGAAGAGGACAAACGCGTCCAGGAACCATCGTCGGAATCGTCGTCGTAGCGAACGATTTGCTACCAACCTCCGCAATGAGATCCAGAGGAAAAAGGCCCAGCTACAGAGGAGCCGTGGCCCAGGAGGGTTGCTCTGTAGTGGTGAAACTGTCCAGGAGGAAGAGGGTCCAGACCTCAATGAGGAGGGGGCAGACCCAGACCTGCCTGCCCAGGAGAGGAGTACCAAAGATAACTCGCACGTTAGTCCCCAAGATGCCGGCACCGCAGCACCAGTCGAGAGAGCAACCATCTCTAGTAAATCAAACCATGATGTCTTGCAGACTCAGTCAACAACCTATACTCAAAACAGCAACCTATCCAGGTCTGTCCAGATTCTGGACCCAGGAGTGCCTAATTTTGGTGTCAGTGTCCGAGTTGTGGAGGAACCAGCCCCTGCTGGCAAAGCCCGCCGCTGGCGTTGGACCCCAGAGCATAAACTCCAACCCGAACCAGAACGCCGGTGTGGAGTGTTGGGTGAGAAGGTGTTGGGAGTCACAGGGTCCCGGCATGGGGTTTGTGTCTTCACCTCCTCATCCAAGTCCTCATACAGTCGCTCCTCTTCTTGTTCACGGATGGATGAGTCAGATATCCTTCCGTTTGCAGATAGAATGAAGTTTTTTGAGGAGACGAGCAAGGGTATGTCTGGGCCAAATGCTTTGAATCTGTCGAGTCGCAGGCAGAAGAAACCTTCCCACCATCCGGAGCTCCAGGGAGGAGAGCTCGGTCAGCACTCAACCCAAAGACGATACTCCTACCAGGGAGGACTTCAGCAGGAAAGCGCCCTGCTTCCAAACACTGTGGAAGCCAGGAGTCTGTCTGTGAGTACCAGCAGGGAGAGGCAAAAAGAGAAGGAGAGGGAACAAGTGAGAGAGAGGGAGGAGAGGGCAAGGGAATGCGAGAGGGAAGAGAGGCTGAGAGAAAGGGAGAGGCAGCAGGAGAGGGAATTAGAAATGGAGAGGTCAAGGCTGAGGGAGATTCAGCGGGAGAGGGAACGAGAAGAGAGGGTGAGACAGTGGGAAAGAGAGAGGGAGCTTGAGTTGGAGAGAGAAAAAGAGATGGAGAGGGCCAGAGAGAAAGAGCTGGAGAGAGAAAGAGAGAAGGAAAGGGAAGAAGATGCTCAGCTCACCTCACATCAGGAGTTATATAGCATCAAAGAAAGAAATCCTGACTTCCAACACAACTTCCAGCCAAAGACTCAGGCGTTCTCCAATAGCCAAACCCAGAATCAAGTCCCGCGATCGGCTTTTTATCCTGTCAATACCCCTTCCCAGCCCATGGAGAACCAGCAACCTCTTCACCAGGGATACACAGCGAGGAGCTACACACCTACAGAGGTAAGAGTGCTGCTCTCACTCAAAAATGCATGAAAACATATTCATGAACACACACGGAAATATTGCACCTTCTGTTTTTTACCTTTCATGAAAGACACACTGCCTTTTTATGGGTCATTAAGGAGTCAGGGGTTGCCAGGTTAGCTCTCAGTAGAGTCTGGATCTGGATTATAAACTTGACTCTGTCAGATATATAGACAAAAAGCGACAGAGAGTGAAATGTGGGCTGGAAGAGTGGATGATAGTGATCAGGACTGAGTTCAAGTATCGGTCAGTTGCTATTTGGGCCAAGCATTCTATGGGGGTACCTACATGTACTTACTCAGAGACTCTGCTAGATAGACCAAACCAGAACTTATTTATTGTGTATTAATGTCACTATGTGTCAGTAGCATAATTATTGTAATTATTCTAATAATTGTGTATAGGGGTTGGTATGCTTCAACTGAAGTGTTTGTCAGTTGGTCAAACAGCATCTTAAACGCAATCCCCTGCACCTTTCTAACCTCATAATTAGGGGGGGGCTGCATCCAACAATCTTTATAACTTTCCGATGTTTCTGGGACATTGTGGTTTTGGTCTGCACTTTGACCCCCGCTTTATCTTATGTTAAACTTTTACTAGCACTCATTTTAGGTAAAAAAGCTTAATTTTCAAATTGTTAAACACTGGCCTAGATGGGCTACAACCAAAACAACATTACTGATAAAGAAAGTCCTATACTAAAGCAACATTCATAAGACCTGAAAACATTATTTTTTTCAAGGCATCAATCTGTGTGGAGATACTAACATGTTAGCGGTTCTAATTGCCTCCATTTACATGTATGTTTACGAGCCAAACAGATTTCCAGCAACAGGCTTGCTAAGCTAAAAAAAAACCAGCCTGTGTCCCAAAAGCACTGAAACCAAGTAACGCCTTTCAGAGTCAAAGATAAACTTTGCAGCTTGCTGAAATCAGACTGTGGTTTTGGACTAAACTGAAATGACCACTGGAGACTGAAAACGATCTTGGTTTTTTAAAACCAGCCCAAGAAAGGGGATCAAGTGGCCACTCTTGGATGTTGGCGCTATAAGTGGCCACTCTCTCCAAGTCCTTTCGTGGTTGAACGGTTGGTTTGAAGTCAAATCTCGCATCCTGCGTGCAGTCAAAGTCTGAAATCTCATTGAAAATTCAAATAGCTTGTGGAACTTAGGGAGATTGGGCAACAGCGGCCGACACTCGTGTCAGCGATAATAGCAGCGTTGGGTTACATCTTTTACCACAAATTGATTGGAATCTCTTGGCGGGGGGTGCAGCCTCTCGTCTGAATGTTTGACACTCCTGTGAACTTGTACCTATTAGTAACCTTATTGCTTGACACTGAGCAACGCCAAACTGGCATTTGCTTTGGACTAAATGTATTTTCAGTTCAGCAGTTCTGTTTTGTTGTTTTTGTATGGTTTTTGCCATGCTGAGGCCTCAGGGGGGCTCCCTCCATGCCGGGATCCTTTTAAATGAATGGTTGGTGGTTTGATGCCACAGCGATAACCCCTAGTTCTTTTTTATGTCTGCTGCTGACGACGTCCAATATTTTTAATGGTAACAGATGTGCTGGATGGGCTACGAGGCTGTAATAAGACAATGTACAGACACAAAGGGAAACGTATACATATCAGGGCCTACGTGTTTGTCCACTATAAAATTCAAACAATTCCCATTTTAAATTAAATGAGGAATTCAGGTTCATTTATTACGTTGTTTGCTTTCATGCTCCATTATGTGTTTGTTTTGGACAGAGGAAGGACACAGAATGTGAATAGTAATGTAACTTGCTGCTATTATTATCATTGTTAGTATGATTATTATTATTCGTGGTCTGTCACTCAATGGGCTCTCAATGGGTTAGGAAATAGTTGAATTGCTGTTGGCAAAATTAGACTATTAGATTTATTAATTTTTTACTCTCATTATATGAACATTAAATCCCCACTTTGATGCAATGTTCTCAAAGCACATTCATTTTATAAAGGTCAGTGCTGAAAGCATAGCGTGCATAATGCTGATTAAACTATAAATGGAGCATATAAACAATTTATAAATTGAATTCACAGTGTATGTTTTGTTAGTTACACAATTATTCTCAGATGTTGGTTTTCAATATGTTGAACCAGGACAAGATATACTGTATTAACTACATGGAAATTCATTTTATGTGAATTGAAAAAGGTCTTAGATCAGCACTACTTCAGTATTATTAATTATGTATGTTGCATGGTGATGACTTTTCTTATGAATGTCTACTTAAAGGAATATAGACAAGAGTTTCCGCAAAAACAAATAGTAGATGTTGCAATTCCAGCTATTCACCAGTGCAGAGGGGCCATTCAGGTACTTGTGGTGTGGAGTTTTTATCACAACGTTATCAGTTTTATGGATTTTATTCTCTGTTGACAGCAAGTAACGGCCAAATATGTTAAATTCACGTCACACCATTCCAACAAAAATACCATCTGACTGTTCAGATTTGCATCGCAGACAGTATGAAAATACCTCTGCACAAGAGAGTGTGTGTGTGTGTGTGTGTGTGTGTGTGTGTGTGTGTGTGTGTGTGTGTGTCTACTGCCCTATCTATACCCTAATGAGAGTGCAATGAGTTTGTTCAGCATTCCACTGGTGGGGTAATAAACCAGGTTAAATGCATTGTGCAGACGTATCCTGTAGCCATAATGAGCATTATTTCTTGGATCAACAAGAGACCGTTTTCTCAGTCTTTCTCAGTCCCTTACTTAAAGGATTGCTGTTTGTTTGTTTATTTATTTATCTATCAAGTTAAACTGGTTTCAGTGTGAAGTTTTAGTAAATAAAAATGTAACATCTGTGTTTTATAAGAATAAGAACAGCAGTAATGTTACTAAAGAATTTTTTTTTAAGCGTGAAAGGTCATTCTTGACTTTGGAAATAATAGTCTGACAATCTAACAAACTCAACGACCACTGAGCAAACTATCTGCAGATAAGCCCTCTAGATACGGTTGACAGGGAAAAACAAACGCACGCATAGCTCAGAATTAAATAATTATAAAGTGTAATTGAGTTCAATTAAATTTAAATAGAATTTCTATAAATTAAATGTAGGGATGCAACAACAGCGCTGAGAAAGATAAAGCTGAAACAATAAATTGATTAATTGACTTGTTTATTGACAGAAAAGTAGTTTTTAAGCCAAAATGCCAAAATTCACTAGTCGCAGACTCTCAATATAAATATTTTGATGAATGTCGTGTCTTGCACATAGTTGGGTTTTGGACTAATAATCAGACAAAACACACGATTTAAATAAAATGCGATCTTCGTATTTTTAACTATTAATTGACATTTTATAGACTATATTATAAATCAAGAACATAATTGGTAGCATTAAAGCTAAAATAAAGAGCTTGCCAGGCAGGTTTTTGCCATTAGAAAAACTACCACCTCAAATAACCTTATCACCACTCCAGTAAATGACAGGGTGGAGTAAACACACCCACTTCCCTTCAGCAGGGACCTGTGCTGAGCAACAGATTGAAGCCTTCCTTCATTCCTTCGGTGTTATTAACCGGCTTTAAATGTCTTCCACAGACGTATCCTGCCCGGCAACAGGAAACGACCAAGCTCAACAGGAAGTACAGCCTGACCGAGAGGTGAGCCACTTCCTTTAGCAACCACACAGTCCAAACACAGACGCATTCATGTGAACAAAGTATCTTATATATTTCTTTCTGACATGGCTGGCACACACTTGCTCCATCTCTGATTGTCTCTAAGTGAGTCTCCGGAGACATTAGGTGGGGTCGGCCCATTGTGCACTGACGCGGCGGAAATCCCACTCAGTCATGCCTGGCTGTGATTTGACTATAATGAGCTCTTAAGTTTGCAGAGCAATCATCCATGCTTAAAATGTGCCCATAATGATATGTGGTTGGATGGTGATTCCTGCATGTTAGGATGTAAAGGGGGAATTTAGGACATGCATGGCTTGTAAAGAAGGGCCTCTATTCATATTTGACCTGAGACAGAAACATTCAGAGAGTCTGGAATGCAAAAAGGAAACATTTACTGTAATTAACCACTTTCTCCGGCTGTTTTCTCACATCCTCCAAGGCCCTAAAACCTAGCTTTTTGCTATGTTTTTCAGCCAAATTTAGAGCAGTTTTAATTAACTTCATTTTTCTTGGCACCATTTAAAATTTAGCAACATAAGAAACTGTTGACAGTTGTGAGATTGATTGCAAATGTTGCCAAATAAACTCAATCTAATGTGATGAAACCAATCCTACACAGTCCCAATAAAACAGATTAGCCGAGAAGGCAAACAAACGTATTTCCCTTAATGTTGAATTATCTCTTTAGGTATTCATCACGAAATAAGAAACAGTTAAAGTTAGAAAAAACATCTTGAGATTTAAAATATCTCAAGATTTAACACTCAAAACTCATAAAAAAAAAAACAACTGCTTTATAAGGTCTGTGGTGTTACTCTCAGGAAAGAAACAAGATGAAGAATGAACTGTTCCTTTAATGTGCTAGAGAAACAGTTTTGGGGCACTTTCACGCCTTCTTTAATGTGCCCCTTTTACTAGAGATGTTCCGATACCAGTATCAGTATCGGCTCCGATACTGGCTAAAACGCTGGTATCTGTATCGGGAAGTACTGGAGTTTATGCACCGATCCGATACCACGTAATAAAGTAGTTTTATTTATGTTCTTTTTCCGTTATAACTGTCAAACTGCATAATAAAAGAAAGTTCTGTGGCATTCATTGTTCATGTTTCACAAAGAGTTTAACCTGAGCCAGACTGACAACAAATAATATCACATCCATACAGGGATAGTAGTATACAGTTGTTATAACATAATAAAATATATGACACACTGGTATCGGATCGGTACTCGGTATCGGCCGATACGCAAGTTCAGGTATCAGAATCGGTATCGGGAAGCAAAAAATGGTATCGGGCCATCTCTACCTTTTTATTCTGTATTTGTTTGTTGACAAAGAAATGTTTTTTTTTTTTTATTTATTTTTTATCCTCTGTCACTATAATGTCCACATCACAGGGACTACTTAAGCTGGAGACGGGAGTCCAGGCCTCCAGAGAGCATTGATCAGTATCATCAGCACCATCAGGGTCGATGGGGCCACAGACAGGCTGACGGCGGCAACGATGATCGCAACGGGTACGCGTTCGCTCCCCCGCCGGCTCCTCTCTCACTCCGAGGACGCGCCATGTCCGAAAACGACCTCCGCTTCGACAGCAGCCACCGCTGGTCGCCGTCGATTTCGGCGACGACCAGCCAGACCCTGAGCGAGGTGGAGGAATGGGCAGGCGGCGTCAGGGGAGGAGACGCTGCCAACACCGGCCGGCCAAACAGGAAGAAGACGCCACCTCCACCGAGACCGCCGCCCCCAAAGTGGGAGCAGTTTCACCGCAGGCGCGCGTCTCACCACACCCTGTTCTCCTCCTCTTCTTCCCCTCACTCCATCCCTCCCTCCTTTGACACCGCAGAGGGACACTGTTCGACTAACTCCTCTTCATGCGTCCCTCCACTCGACACGTCCAGACAGAGGTCCTACAGTCTTCCTCCAGAGAGGCAGGAAGTGTCGGAGGGCTGCCCGCGATGCAGCTGCAGCCAGACCCAGGAACACAGATACCCTCACGCCTCGTCCAATCCGAATCGACCACAAATGCAGGAACACCCCTTCTCCCACGCTCCATCCAATCAGAATCAGGTTCCGTTTCAGGATCGGTCCTTTGCTGTTACTCCGCCAAGTCCCATGTTCTCCAGGAGGGCCTTCAGACCAGTGGCTCCGCCCCAGAAAGAGAGGGACGTGAGGGGCACGTATGGACAGCAGGAGAGGGTGGAGGTTTTATCAACTTTTCCTCCACCTCCGCCTACAGAGAACAGCACGAGCAGGTGAGCTCGGTAGAAAATTCCAAGATTTATTTTTTGATTGGAAACTTTTTTTATTGGTCTTAAACATTAGTACAGGTTACCAGTAACGAATAAGAAGCATGAAAATATTCCTCACACAACTAAACAAACATCAACTCATGCATCAGCGCACGCATACACAATATATGCCCACATAGACAAATTCCAAGATTTACAGTTATATCGCAATATAATGGGCCTGCACACGGTTCAGGTTTATACAGTTACTCAACCCACCACAGCTACACTCTTCTGAAGGGATTAAAGTGTGTTAATCCTGCTTTGTTAGCCATGCTGGAGACCTGAAATTTCAATTTTGAAATTCTCAGTCTAAATAAAAAATAATCTCAATAACAGTGGACCTCAAAAAATCCTAAACATCTGTGGACAAAAAAAACAAAAAGGCATTACAAGTTTGTGAAATGTACTCGTCACCCTTCTGGTTAGTATTGTTTAGTTAGCCGAAGAGCTTTGTTTGTCTGTTGCACCTGTTACCACCATTTCTTGACTTGACCAAGTGACCAAAAATGTAATGTTTCCGTGTTTTCTAAGGTACCCAAAATATGAATTATCCATAAATATATGCATCTGAAACTCACTAAAAATGTCCAATAATTTTTATATTTGTGTTAATAAAGTGTATCCGTGTCTTTGCAGTTTATCTGAGATGATCGTCAACTCCGACCAGGGCAGAGTAACAGTGAAACCTCACCAACAGCAGTCCAACGTGAGACCAGGAGCCGAGTGGGAGCGAGCCCCATCTCCCCGAGTTGATAGCGACTCAACACATCCACCTGTCATAGAAAATGGAGGCGTTGGCAGGGTTCTACCTCCTGAGTCCTACTTCTCCGTAGACTACGAGCAGCAGCAGCAACAGCTTCGTATGAGCAGAGGCTTTCAGAGCATCGAGCCCCAGAAGATCCCCGAACCAGGAACAGAATCCGAGACGACCCTCAGCCCGAGTCCTGCGCACAGCCTGGACGCAGACCTGGACATCCCCATGGAAACGGACATCGATGACTTCCAGGAGGATGACGGACTTCCAGCGGTGGACGAGCCGATCACCAGCGAGCTCCCTTGCTTCGCGCTGCCAGTTACGGTCCTGGAGACGGACATCGACACCTTAGCGGACTCTACCGAGGCCTCGCCGTCGGGCAGGACAAGGGCGGAGAGCGGCTCCGTGGAGGAGGAGCTGGAGGCTGGGGAGAGCAGCAGAGAGCGGCTGAGCCTGGAGGAGCTCTTCCCCCACAGCAGTGAGGGAGAGTCAGGCAGGGAGAGCTGGAGAGGGGCCTACCAAAACACAGAGCACAACACCGACAGCTTGGATAGGTAACGAGAGAGAGGCTTAGGCCTGAGTGCTGCAGTGTGTGTGTGTGTGTGTGTGTGTGTGTGTTAATTACACAGACCATTTGATTTGTACAAGACCTAACTGTTCTTGTCACTAAGCTTACTCCCTGTTTCCCATAACCTTTCCAGAGCACCTTACTGCGTGCGGCCAGGTTTCTTGTTGCTCTCCCCGTTACATTTACAAATGGTGTGTTTTTGCAAACACAGGTGCCAGATGGGTAATTGTTGCCACGTTTAACAGAAAGTCCTAGAGAGTTTTGATGATGGAAAAAGTATAGGAAAGGGAATTTTTAGACCGCTTACAATATGACAATTTGGTGAACCATATCAAAAATGTGGTTTTATTTTATCTACAAAGGTCTGGTATTAATATCACATATTATATATTAGTAAGAACACATTAGTAAGAATGTTTTCCAATATGAATATACAGTATGTATCGCAAATGAATGAATAATCACATTCAGAGCTAGAAAGATTATTACTGTACAGGACTTCCTCAATGGTGTTTTAAGCCCCCAACGTCTCCTTCCAGGCAGCGCTGCGACCTTTGACTTCAAGGCACCTAACCCTAACCTTAACTCTAACCCTAACCATAACCATTGCCTAATCCTAGTGCCTTCCAGGCAGCGCTGCCTGGAAGGAGACGTTGGGGGCTTAAAACACCGATAAACACAGGACTTACAGTTGAAGTTGCGGCACTTAAAGGCTTTTAATTAAATTCCAGTTGATGGGTGATGTGGGGAAACCCTCCCTTTGACGAGTAATAGAACAAACTCGATGAGCCTCAGTTGTCCCTGCTTGAACATATGTATATTACAACACAAATTTGATCAGAGAAGCTTTTGGCACAGCGCGTGTGCATGGACAGAGATATCCCCAAAACTGAAATAACAATACAATTACTCGGCCTTATACTGTGCATCCCACGTCATACAGAATCCAGTATCATCACGCCATCTTAGAGGAAGCAAAACAATGTTGTTTATAAAGGCCTTAACCCTTGGTCCAGGCCAATCTCCAAGGTCTTCATCTAATCTTTACCTTGAGACACTCGGAGCCTCCTCACATAAAATATGCCGACTGTGAAGGACTGAGGCCTTTCAAAATACCAAACCAAGACAAGGCAGAAACCATTTCTTCATAGTTTTTCTTCTATTAAATCATTTTTCTACCACAATGAGTTATTGATAGTGGACAAAACTCCTTTCAATGTGGAAAAACAAACATTTTTAAATCTTATGAGGTTACAATGAACTCTGTGTCAAAAGAAATGTCATGAAGGAATATTTAAATATATATACACATAAAAAAAGTCAAAGAACATACTTTAAATTAAGTTTGGATTATGTTCATATGAAGACAACAGTACATTTAAATACAAACCTTTGATTAGGTTTATATTCTCTTCTATTCCCTTATGTCCTTGATATCAGGTGGATTTGAATTATTTCATATTCTTTATAGTTTTACAAATAATTTTGTTTCTCTGTCACTAGCAACCATTAGCTTGTCCTTTCATTCCTGGTGTCATCTGCACAGTAAACTCCTACAGTTTCAAGTTGTATTTGCTTGTGTGGATTTGAAATGTTTTCCATATGCCGCTTTGTTTGTCTTTTGCCTCACTTCGCCCACATAATTGATTGCACTTCTTATTCATGTACTTTTTCTAATCACTGTATTTTACGACTATGCGTCTGTTCTATCGCTTCGCCTCTGTGTTTTATCTCCGCATGAGTAAAATGACCTCTTCCCCCCTCAGGCGCTCCGGTGCAAGCTCCAGCTGTTCGTCCTATTACAGCACGTCGACAGCCAAGGCGCAGCTGCTGTCGCAGATGAAGGACTTCACTGATAACAGAGAGAGGGACGAGGATGACGAGCTGACCTACAAGGTAACCCGTGCAGCTACCGTCTCGCTACCAGAACTGCCAGTGTTGTACAATCAGTATGTTTTAATATTTTCCAGCCAAAGTTAACATGATGATAGTCTCGCTTTGCCAGATCTTCCCCCACAGCGCTGTGGAGGAGGGTCTGGCTAGTCTACACAGCATTCCGGAATGGAAGAACAACGTGCTCTGGTTTATCGGCATTTCTTTAAAACTATAGTGCGTAGTTTCTGTCTCCCCCATGTGGAATTCTAAGTAATGACAACAATTCTGTCGGTGCATCCGCATGAAACAAGCCTTCTGTGATCGCGCACCGCCTGCACCCCTCCTCCACACAGTTACTAGTAGCCACGGAGGATTAAAAAAACATGATGGCCTCTTCAGAAGAGATAATAATCTTCACTCGAGTTTCTGCGCTCGAAAGTCACCGGATGACACAATCTTCTGAACAGTCATACTGAGAAATAGGCTACAGAGAGAGTTGTGTGGAGCTGATACTCTTAATTAGCTTTGTATCAACTCATTTGGCAACGGTTTGAATGTAACGGACGTTCATTAATATCAAAAAGTTAAGCACTAAAGCTTTAAACCAATCACAATTGTCTTGGGCGGTGCTAAGGTCCCTCTGCAAAACAGCCTCAGGAAGGAACATGTTTTGGTGGAACATGTGAACGTTCAAAAGTTGTTTTAGTCGTAGTCAGCTAGCTAGACAGATAGTCTAGCTAGCTGTCTGGATTTACCCTGCAGAGATCTGAGGAGCAGTTAACCATAGTCCTCAGAAATCCACCAGAGTTTAGAATTCCAACACAATTAAAGAGTGAAATCCGGCTGAATTTCCGGCGGCACCGGAGCAATCCCGGGAAGCGGAACGTGGTGTTTACAGACTAACGTGACGATAACGCGAAGCTGTCAGACACGTGTGGCCTGTTGTTTTCATTTTGAGGTGTTTAAACAAATTCTCCGTCCGTCGTGCAGAAACAGCTGATGGAGAGCCTCCGCAAGAAGCTGGGAGTGCTGAGAGAAGCTCAGAGGGGACTGCAGGAGGACATCAGAGCCAACGCACAGCTGGGAGAGGAGGTGGGGGGAAAAGTTCATCCTCTTATTCTTCCAGTCGTCTCTCTTCTGGCTTTTACTTGTGACAATGTACCTCCCAAAACTGGATGTGGTGAAAGTGAAGGAGGAACTTTAATGCACTCACTTAGGGATTCCACTAACATCTCGTATTTCTTTGAGTACTTCATTAGGTGTACCTAATCAGTGTTTTATTATATATATAAACCAGTTGATTCTTTTTTCGATTCATCGTTTAATCTATATAATGTCAGGGATCAGGGGAAAGAATGCCCATCTGGAGTCCGGTGAGTGTTTGTGGTGGGGTTTTTTAAATAGCTTATTTGTCCAATCAACAGTCCAAATCCCCCAAAATATTCAATTTACAATGATATAAAAGAGACAATAGCAAATCTTCACATTTTAGAAACTGAAATAGGTGAATGTTTGACATGTTTGCTTGATAAATAACTTAAATGATTATTTGTTATTTATTATTTGACTTATTACTAGTGGTCATTCTTCTTTTCACCCCATGTTCTCATTGGCGTGCCCTTGATGGATGCTCATGTATTTCCTCTTTCACTCTTGCAGTTTTGCATACTCGCTGTTGACTAAATGTGAATTTATAAGACTGCAACTGACAATTATTTTCATGATCTATTAATCCAATTTCTTAACGAGGCTAAGAATATCTAAAAATAAAAAAGTAGAGGTCATATTTTCTCAAAGCCCTACTTGACATATTCAAATTGCTACTTTTGTCCAACCAACAGTAAAAAGTACCTAAATATGTATCATAGAAGACTGAGACAACCAGCACATATTCACATTTTAGAAGCTCGTATCTCGTATCTAATCTCTTCAGCTGTGATCCTCATTCATTCCTTAACTGCATCACTCAGTCACACTCATTAAATGTTATTTATTTGACTTTTGCACCATTATTTATCATTGCACATTCATTTATACATCAGAGGTTTTGCTACTGAGGGACGCAAAATGGCTGCAGGGCCATCGCATGTTCCTTTCAGACACTGTTTAACATGTATTCACTCACACCTTTACCGTCTTATGCACCAAAACCAAATTTTTTTACACCGAGGGACAGAAAATAAAGAAAGATACCCCGTTGTTAAAGGACTCCGATCCCTAATTTTTTTCTCTCGTTATTCTGTGTCTCTCTGTCTGTGTCCCCAGGTGGAGAGCATGGTGGTGGCGGTGTGTAAGCCCAATGAGGTGGACAAGTTCCGCATGTTCATCGGCGACCTGGACAAGGTGGTGAGCCTGCTGCTGTCGCTGTCCGGCCGGCTGCTGAGAGTGGAGACCACGCTGGAGACACTGGACCCCGAGACGGAGCACCACGAGAGGGTGAGGAGAGGAGGAGGAGGAAGGGCAGTGGGGGGTGGCCAGGTGTACCTGTAATTTGCTGAAGTTAAACACAGCTTTTAAATGCCCCCAAAATGGGTCTTTTAACAGTTTAATTGATAGTATACTCAAACTAAACTTCAGCATCATATTCAGAGCCTGTGGGGCAGCATGACATCTTTAACGTGCTACAGAAGTAACACAGCTGAGATACACAAGTGAGCTTAAGATGCAAAAATGTGTCTGTTTTGTAACAACTTTGTACATTTGGTCCTATTTTTGGAAAGAAAATTGTGCTAAATTGTATCTTTAAGGGAAGGGCTATGTATTGATGGAAAGGATGGGAAAAAATGTGTGCACAAATGACATGTGAGTCCACTGAGAGACACTCCCATTGACAAGTGAATAGGCTCGTTCGGGATGAACTGCGCCTTGCCTGTAAAGTGGACGAGAGCCGGGGGCGGTGACAAAAATCCGCCGTCAAGTCAGACAGTTTCTAGCCACTTCCGACAGCCTTCAGGCTGAACAGGAAGTTATAGAAACACTCACATCCTGTTAGGTCCGATTCCGATTTATTAAAATGTTATCAGACCCATATATCAGCTTGTATCAGTTGTTTTTATGAAGACAGAGTAGCTGTTAAAATGCTCTACATGCGATCTGTTGCTGATGTTAATAAACAACAGACTGTAGATGATCCGTAATCTGAACAGATTTAGTCTCTGTGACTTCTGAACGCAACTATCAACCAACCAACATGTGTTCCGTACAGAATAAGCCTTTAAATCATACAAATAGCAGTTAAAATCCCTCCAGTTCAAAAACTATAAGAAGTTGATGTAAAACGTCTTCATGTTGAGTTGATTCTGAACCAATCAGCTGTTAGATCAGCTGAGAGCCAGGCTTTTCACAGCATGCCCTGGGTCCGCCTGGGTCTTGCAGTCGGTGGAGAGCAACTGCGCCGCCTGCCTCCCAAACCTGCGGCCGCCTTGATCTCGTGAGGTTATCGTTGCCCGCGTAAAAACAGATGTTGACAAAGTATCCTTTTTGGGGACATCATTTGAAATTGGGACTGTCTGGGACGGGCCCATTGACAATTATCCCACCCCTGGGGACACAGAATGGGAGGAGCAGAATGTATTTAAGACCACTGTTGTGTTAATGATTGAAATACTCTTGACAAAGGTCCAGAGGGACATCTTTACTAAATGGTGATGCTGCAACAAGAGCAGTGTGCGGGATTTCCCTCTTTCTTTAAGTCCTTGTTTTTGTCCTACGCACCTGCACAGAAGGTTTGAATGTGCCGGCCAGTAGTTATCTGTCCGTGAATCTGGGGGGCAGAGCTTCTGAAGGTGGGGGGTGGTTGCATCTGTTTGGCAGTTGAGTTCAAATATCAACAATCTTACTGCACCTTTTAAATGGAGAAAATGTACTACCCTGGTGTCTTTCTGTATCTCTGCCCTCTAGCTCCCCCTGCTGGAGAAGAAGCGTCAGCTCCTGAGGCAGCTGTCTGAGGCTCAGGACCTGAAGGACCACGTCGACCGCCGAGAGCAGGCCGTCAGCCGGGTGCTGGCCCGCTGCCTCTCCCCCGAGCAGCACAGAGACTACAGGTACAACACACTACACCTCAGCAGCATAACACATACCAAATACAGGCTGCTGAAGAGTACGTGGCCGCTAGCTTTTTGATAGACCAGCATTCTATCGTCTTGGGGCGTTTGGGCTGTTGTATGAAAAAGGAACAGGGAAGGCTTACACAGACATATTACCACAAAGACATTTACAAACAAGAAAATGTTTTGACTTATCTGTGTTGCCATTATAACAAACATTGTTAGGAAACATTCTTATTCACAAAATACCATAAATATAAAGGATAAGATAAAAAAAAAAAAAGTGATTTAAAGTGCCAAAAGATTTACAATTTAAGAGTCAAATAGTTCACTGATCAATCCATGTATGGCCCGTACTGTGCACTAAGTTACATGTTTCATTAGTGAATATTTAAAAAGTATTTATGTCTGTTTTTTTTCCCCCCTCGTAGCCACTTTGTGAAGATGAAGGCGGCGCTGCTGGTGGAGCAGAGGCAGCTGGAGGACAAGACGCGGCTGGGAGAGGAGCAGCTGAGGGGGCTGAGGGAGAGCCTGGGGCTGGGGCTGGGAATCGGAATGGGAATGTCGATGGGATACGGACATTATTGAGAAAAAAAAACAAAAAAAACCTAAAGAGATAAAGAAACAGGGGCTTGTAGAAACACTAAGTCATTTTCAAGACAACAAGTGAAGGAGCAAAGAGGATCGAGACGTTGAGGATTTAAAAGAGGTAGCCAACACAAACATTGCTTTACGGAGTCTCTTAAAGGAACGGTTTGACCGTTTTGGGAAGTATACTTCTTCACTTTTCTGCCATGCGTTATGCGAAAAGATCAACACCACTCTGTCTGCCAGTAGCATCTGAAAATCACCGTTATATACACGTTACCTAATGTTTTACGCGCCAGACTAATTCTTAGCCGGGTGCAGTGACTTCCTGGAGTCTTTATGCTTAGCTAAGCTAACCGTCTCCCAGCTGTTAGCTTCATCTTTAGCAATCCAAAAATGTCAAACTTTTGCTTTAAGGATTAGCAGACATGTAGATTTCGAAGTTGCAGGACCAAAATCAACAGCTATAGCAGCTAAAAACACCCCTGAAAGTTTTTCGGTAACACCCAATGCTGGCCAAGATCAAAACAGGAGGCCTGAGTCCGGGGTGTCAACAAGAGAAAAGATTTAGACTTTAGTGCCTACAGCCCAAGAAGAAACGACTAAGAAGAAGAAGAAAGTTGAGCATTGACTCACAGAAACCATTAACTAGAGACTTCCAACATATTAAAATACAACAAATACACCAGAAACGTATGGACAACACGTCCCCAGAACTGTGATTAGAGAGCCGAGGGCACGTTTGATGGTTAGAACAAGAGGATTAATGGATTTGGACACTGAGACACAAGTTTGTGAACAAACGGCAAAGTGTGTGTGATGGCAAAGAAAAGGATGTTTTTCACATATATATATATATATATATATATATATAAAGAAAAAAGTATACCCTCTGCTTCACATGAAGTGCCTGAAACATGTAGTGTAAAACTGTACTAATGACACTACTCTTCTTCTAACTCTACATTGCCAAAGACATTTTCTCTTGATGAATGTGTCACTGACACGCTGCTTTTGTTGTCGTGTTTTCTTTTGTATTTAAATCTCCTGGTTCAGAGAATCGAGACTTTTCGTTTTTGGGTGCTTCACACTAAGAAACTGTGTTTCTGTTAACAACACTAAAGTCAATATTGTGAGATGCAGCATTATTAACTGCAATCTCGTTTTGTATTCACCTTTGTTCGCTGGCTGACCCCCGCATTCAGCAATACATATACTGTATTATCTACCATACTCGACATATCACTTTGTATTCCCATTACTGTAACATGTTTTACTGCGTGGAGTTTGACACTCCAGCGACTCGTTATACTGTCACTAAATAGTTGTTAATGTACAGAAGACACTTGTGTTTATAATGTATACGATGTGTATATAGTGATTTTGTTTTGGAATGACTGGAATCGGTTGTAAAAAAAAAAAAAAAAATTGTTGTAAAAGAGAACAAAAACACCGGGAAGAGTCAACGTTTACTGTATATTTTGACGGGGAAAAGTTTGGTTTGTCTCAAAACAAGAGTTCCAGTTTTTTTGTCGTTAGCTTGTGAAGTTTTTTTGCCCCTAACTCGTCTGCTAGTCCCAGTTGACATTTAATTCATCATTTAATATTTACTGGAGGCTGTAGTTTAAAGAATGCTTACTGACTTTTTTTTTTTTTTTTTGAGAGTTAGATAAAACAATTAATACCGCTCTCATGTTTATACGGTATATGGCTACAGCCAGCTGCCTGTTAGCGTAGGTTAGCATAAAGACTGGAAACAGGGGGAAACAGCTAGCTTGGCTCTGTCCAAAGGTAACACAATCTGGCTAACCGCACGTCTAAAGCTCATTGTTCACAACGCTATACGAACAAACAAGATATAATGTGATAATTAGCGAGCTTTAGAGGTGGTGGTACATGTAGGCTAGCTGTTTCCCCTCCGTTTCCAGTCTTTATGCTAAGCTAAGCTTAACGGCCGCTGGATTTACGTTCAAATTGAACTCGCATAGATATGAGAGTAGTGTGCGAGTGGTGCTTCTCATCTAAATCTGAAAAAAATTATCCTGGCAAAACTTTTTTATTTTCACCTGGGAAAACCTTTTTCACCTATTCTAAAGTCATAAAACGCAGGAGAGAAAACAATTTACATCAGACTTAAATGGATCACCAGAATTTTTTTTTATTCTTCTCACCAGCCTCTTAGGGCTTCCGTACAAAACACATAGAAAAACTCAATCTTGTTTTCTCAATTTGTGAATTCAATATGTGCTTTAACCTGCATTGACGTATTGTGATTTGCGACGTTGCCAAAGACAGTCTCCCGAGCTTTAACCAGTATCCTAAACCTTGGACAGGACAAGTTTCAGAACTGCCTGTCTGAGTAAATCAAACACAGAAAAAAAAAAAAAAAAAAGCTCAAAAGATGGGAGGGATTTGGAAGAGGGAATGTGTATATTTTGGCTGTTAAAAGGTGGCCTTGCTGTGGCCGGTTAGCACAGTTGGTAGAGCGGGCGCACATATGCAGAGGTTTATTCCTCGACGCAGAAGGTCCAGGGATCGAATCCGACCTGTGACTGTTTTCCTGCATGTCTTCCCCCTCTCTCTGTCCCCTTTCATATCTCAGCTTTCCTATCAAATAAAGGCAGAAATGCCCCTAAAAACTAAAAAAAATAAAAAAAGGTGGCCTTGTTGAAGTTAAGTAAAATTAAAAAAAAACACACACACACTTAATCATTTTCTACTTTATCAGTTTCACTGGTTGATCAAGCAAATCTGCAGCTTAAAGTTGATTAAAAGTTAGTTTTACACTTGTGGTTTGTTCTCAGATGATTCCTGCTGTTTTAATACCAAACAACCCTGAACTTTTGTGTCCACATATATTTGTTTGGTTTTGTACATATTATGTGTATTCTTGTACTATAACAGCCATTTTCTAAACCGACTGGAAACGTATTGAATTGACAAGAGAGGAACGAGCGTTGCTTGTTAAGAGTATATTTCTTCTGTTCATGTAATTTTTTGCTTCTTTTTTTTTGTAAAATGCATTACAAATTGTGTAACTGCAAAATCACTCACTTGAGGAGAAAAAAGTACCATAAATAATAATAATAGTATTTTAAACTAGCTTTACGTCTCCTGTTGTGATTTATATGCTCCTGGGTGAATGGTCTCTTTATGCTGCTTCAGTGTCCGGTGCTGAAATTTATTCCCTTCTGCGTGGGGGGGAGAACTGTTCCTTGAATGTTGTGGAACGGTTAAGTAAATATGACCGAGGTTGATGGATAAGTGGAGTGCAGGATCTCCAGTCATTGCATTAAGCCGCTCTGTGGGAGAGATGTGTGGAAGAGACTCATCTAAAAAAGGAAAGGAAGTGCTTACGCTCTAAGAGAAGAGCTCAATAAAACATATTGGTGGTCCTGCGGTGTGGGGCACCGATCAGCTGGAGGCCACAGAGCCATTCAAAGCCTCAAACCAGAGATGCAGGCCCGTAGACAGCAGGGTTTGGATGGTTCGAAAGACCCCCATCACTGCCAAAGGTCCATAGTTTTTATTTTTATTTTTTGGGGTTCATTTCTGCCTTTAATGGATAGGAAAACTGAGATATGAAAAGGGAGAGAGAGGGGAAGACATGCAGGAAACCGTCACAGGTCAGACTCAAACCCTGGACCTTGCCTCAACTCCCCCTTACCGAGGAATAAACATATGTGCGCCCGCTCTACCAACTGAGTTAACCCGGCCCTAATCTTGTTAAAAGCACTTCACTTTTGTGAATGTGTTAACTGGCACGCGACACGTAACAATCTAATGTCTAATGTATCAACTTTTCCACGCAACTAACTTTATGCACTCATAGCAAAATGTTTGAGGCGTGCGTGCGTGCATAGCCTGGAAATTCAGACCCAAATCCGAAAGATTATTGATCTGGCATTGAGTAATGAAAATGACCCAACTTGAAGGGCGGCACCGAGCATGCATTTGAAAATCTGACTGCACGCAATTGGATAACACTACGACCAATCACAACAATACACGGGGTGACGCATCCAGAGCCCCACATCCACGGAGCTAACTGGTAGATTAAACTGTCGTCATCTGTTTAGCTCGCCTCTGGCCCGCCTATATCAGATACACCGACGTGATTGGTGCAGCTCGGCTACAAGGGCATAGTTAATGAGCAGCATTACTCGATGACAGAGTGACTCGCTGAGCAAATTCTAATTGTGCTCTCGCGAGAACTCTGGATTTCCAGGGTAGTGTGTGCGTGCATTTGGACTAAAAAAAAAGTGGTACATGATTGATCTTGGAGTAATTTGACAACATTGTAGTAAATATTTTGGGTGCATCAAAAAGCGTTCTTGTTAAAATACCAGCAGACAAGCTAATCCAGCACAAATTAGTGCATAAAAAGTCACCAAAATGGAGTATTTGCACCTCATAAATAAATTAGAAATCAACTTATGAAAACAGCAGCGGTGGAAGGAGACTAACCCTAACTAAATGCTCATTTAGTTTGAACATTGTCTTGTTATTAAAGCCGTGTTCATTTCTAAGTTTTTATAGGAATAAGTGGATGTACTCAGATATTTTATTTGAGTAAAAGTAGCAGTACCAAAGTGTACAAGTAAAAGTCCTGCATTCAAAATCGTACTTAAATAAAAGTATGTATATACTATACTAGTATGAATATTAAAATACTCATTGTGCAGAACGGCACATTTCAGAATAATACAAGCATCACTAATGCAACGCATGTATTCACTCGGCCTCGGTGTGAACGTGCGATTGTCCTTTTGTTTGCACTTATTTCAAATAAAATTCAAAATTCTGACGTACTTTGTCCCCTTTTTTCTGTTAGATGTTCCTGAGTGTATCCAAATGAACAGTCTTAGGATAGAAGGTGTCATATGTCATAACATTACATATTTGCAAAGCCCTCAAATATTAAATATTATTTGGGGCTATATAAATAAAAATGTGGGGGGATTTGAAATTAAGATGAAGTCACAATCTCTTTAGATTATTTTTTTTTGGCATTTTAGGCCTTTATTTATCACCAACAGCTGAAGACATGAAAGGGGAGAGAGGGGGGGGGGGGAATGACACGCAGCAAAGGGCTGCAGGGCGGAGTCGAACCCGCAGCCGCTGCATCGAGGAGTAAGCCTCTACATACGGGCGCCTGCTCTACCAGGTGAGATACCCAGGCGCCCACAAGCTTTCCTTTTTATGTCAACGTTACATTTAAGATAAGTCAAGATTTAATAGTTTGTTTAAAAAGTGATTAAAGTGATTTGTTTACTTTCTGTAATAATTATGGTCTATACTATAGACCATAGTTCCAACATAGAAAACAGAAAATAACAAATAGGCACATTTGTTATTTTCTGTGTTGAAACTATGACATTCAAGTTTCGACACACAATTTAAAACTGAGTTATGGAGATGGTAAATACAAATTATGACTTTTTAAATTGATTATTTTATTATTACTTATTATTACATACTGTAATGTTTTACTTAGTGTGTCATTTTTCAAAAACAATTGAGATTTGTTCCAGCCACACAGCAAGAAATTGTTCATTTTCACTTACCATTTATATTTTTATTACTCCTACCTTTTCATCTGTTTTATGTTATTTTCTTGGCCAAAATGTGCTTCCCTAATGTGTGAGGCCAGCAAGAGATTATTATTATTATTATTATTATTATTATTATTATTATTATTATTATTATTATTATTATTATTAATATTGTTGGAAGGAACCTAGGGAGCTGAAAATACATATTACTTCACAAGACAGAGGCATTTTTATGTATCACAAGAAATTCTAAAAGCCTGTTTTGTGTGAGATGTTTTTTTTTCTTTTCTTTTTTTACATCTCATCCTGAAATAATCTCACAACCTCCTCAGGGAATGCACGGGGCGGCGCGATAATGTTATTTTAGACGATAACGTATGTGGATCTGTCGACTGAGTGGTACTTTTAATGGTACCTAGAGCTGGAGCCATTAATAAAAACTGAAAACTAGATGAGAGAACAGTGTTTTAGTTGGTCATGTTTGGCCTCACAGAGACAGAGAGAGTTAGTGGTTGCTGCTCTGTGGAGATAATACATAAAACAGCTGTCGTAGAAGTGAAGAATCTGTGTTTTGGGGGAAGCAAGGGGGTGCATTCTTCTGTCTGACTCGGTTTGAAGAACAGAGGACTGATGGGAATGTAAAGAGAGAGGGAGAGAGAGAAGGATGAAAGACAAAACATGGAGGCGTGAATGAGTGTAGACAGACGAGGTGAAGTGACCCACGTCTAAGAACATGTGCAGAAATAAAAGAGTGAAATAGGTATAAAGCAGAAAACAAAGGTGTGAAATAATGGAGGAAGAAAGATTTTATTATTGCAGTATCACATATCAACAAATAAAGAACTTGAATGAATGAGTTTATTTTGATGAAAGAGACGGAAGTGATGAGAAACAGGCCCCGATAAAACAAGAACCACCGTGGGAGGCAGGGTGGAGACATGTTTATGTTGAGCTGAGCAGAGTGGTGGAGTGGAGGAAAAGAAGAAGATGAATGACTGGGAGGTGTGCAGAAAGAAACAAGGCATCATGGTAAGTAATGAAGGAAAAGCGGTTGCAATGATTTATCAGAGCTATAGACATAAATCAGGATTACATAACTGTCTGCACAAACTTGGTTGGCTCCACTTTTCCTCAGAGAGGAGCCCTGATTCATTTTTACAGAATGACCACAAGGTGTCGCCCTTTAACAGTTTTTTATCCCATTGAAATGGTCCATTACAAACTAATCATCACAGCTAAACACATACTAAATATAAGAAACACAATATTAATGTTTTCTCAGTGATCATGCATTGTCCAGATACTAGTGTCTTTGTTGTAGACTCTTTTCATCACTTCAATATCTTCCATGAGACACTAATCTTCTTTCTTCTTTTTTTTAAATTTTTTTTTTATCTACAAATAACTTATTTCTTGGCTTGTGTTATAAATGGCAAATTAATTGCATTTTCTATGTAATTTAATCACATAATCGTGTACATTAATGCCAACAGGTATTTAAGATGTGGCCTAGTGGTACTGGTGAGATGCCACACCTCGGTTGGGCACACAGAGACTTTCCCCTTCTGATCATTACATTTCACATCATTTTCATTACTAAATTCTAGGTTTTGGCTGAGTACAAATGCAATCAGCCCATTTATTTTTTTATCTTAAAATAACTGAAGAACAAAATATGAATTATTTATTTAATTGACTTTTTATTTATCAATATGAAAAGTTAATATATGTAGTGCATCTAATGTTCCCGTTCATTATGCTACTAAATAATATTTGTATGCAATGAAAATAATAATGACCGATTAGTCGAACTGCTCCACTGACCCAGTTGGTGAAGCGACGATAGCTCTTGACTCGAATGATTTTCCTGAGAGCACAGATGCTCATGTCAAGGCATCTGTGATAAGGCAGTTAAACCGGCAATTGAGTGGTTTGGCCTTCAAATTAAAACGGCATAATTTGACGTTTAAAAAAAAAAAAAACGCAATTGTACCTATCACCTACTGTTATTAAGCTCTGATAATAAAATCGTAAAATGTGCCATGTTATAAGCTCGGCAAAGATTGTGTACAGTAGCTTTACCAACTGCGTAAACGGAAGTTGTAGCTAATTCTTGGTAACTTAACGGATTGGCGTTTTCATTTTTAAGTGGCAAAAACACATACTGCGGACAATCGCATACTATTTCATAATGTTGGTTAATGTTGTCTGACTAGCTAATGCTGTACTGTTGCCTCCGTAAGTACATCTCGTCGTCGTCGTTTCTGGGACGAAGAATGACGCAGGATTTTCAAGGAGCAGCCGCTGCGGAGCGTTAAGTTTAGTTTGGCTACTGTTGACATTAGCAGCCTACAGACAGTAGAAGACGGCGGCGGAGCAAATCCGAGTCACAAGACTTCTTCACTGAGCTGGACGGCGGCTTTCTTTCTCCAAAGGTAAAGTCAGGCCTTAATTTAGCATATTCTGTCTTATAAAACTGCATGTAGCCAACATGGGAGTTGAGGCATGAGTGCAGTGACATTTACTAAGTTAGCTGAACGGTTATTGTGTCAGTTTGTGATAAGAGTACATGATCAGCGATAAAAACCGCGAGGTAGGGCGCAGAGCGTAGTGCAGATAACGTTACGCGGTTTGTGATGCGTTTGTCGCTGGGTTTATCGCACGTATACGGCAAAACGCCGCATTGGCGCCGCGCAAGCCATTGGAAACAATGTGTATCAGAGCGCAGCGGTGCCGTTGCCGCCGTCATCACCATTGCTTCCATAGATATAAATATATACTCGGTCTTGGCTACCTCAACCAATTTTGAACGGTCAGCGGCAACGATTCCAACGTTGAAATAATTTGAACTTTAAGCAGAGCGCCACAACAAGGGTAGCTTCGTCCGAGTTGTCCACCTCTCTCCCAAAGTAGAAAAAAAAGAAGTAGCACAGCCAGCGCTGAGCGGTTTTACCGCTGGTCATATGTAGACGGCTTAACGGCTAAGTACGCTTATCTCATTGGTCGCTAGGCTAATCGTCTTCTTCGGTTTCTTCAGCTGTTTTCACTGCTAACTAGCTATAGAATAACTAAAAAAGCAGAAAAACTGCGGAAGTGGTTGCGAAAACGTCCCTGTAACTGGAGTTGCGCTGTAATGCACCGTGTGGTAGGACCAGTATGGGCGTCCCAGTCGGCTGTTTCCTAAGAGCCCAGGATTTGTTTTATGAAATAAAGTTAAGTGAATAAAGGGAGTGTCTGTGCTGTCTTACGGTGACAATGTTTAAATTTTGGGTGAGCTTGTATCGAAAATATGCAGCCGACAGTGAAAGAGGTAAAGCTAGTAATTATCCTGCAGTGGTTAAATCCCAGACGCTGTCGCTAATTGCTAAACGGACTCTGTCCTCTTGTTGTGTAACAGGATTTGAAGGGATGGAAAACCCCGGCTACCGCAGCGGGAGCTTTGACAGCCTTCATCAGTCCAGCGACGACGACGATGACGAGATGGTAGACATTGCAGGAGCCACACTGGACTTTTCCAACACGGACGACGACCCCCCTCTCAGCTCGGGTAACTGCGCAGATAATTGTTTTTAAGGCAAGGTCCAGTTACAGCTGGAGGAGGGAGTTTCCATAGTATTGGCAAGATTGTATGCAAATAGATCGAAATATTCCTGTGGTTTCAAAAATGTTGAGGACTACGAGGATACTCTCAGAAACATCATACAATTGGCTTCTAAAGTTCGTTCAAACTGTTGTATTGAATCGCCCCTAGAAGTCTGGAAACTTCATGAACTAAACTATCTAAAAGTCAAATCTGGGCCGAGTTGGTTGAGTGAAGTGGTGGTTGAATAAGTATATAGATCATTTACTTAAGTGAAAGTACTAATACCACACTGTGAAAATACGAGTAAAAAGTAGTATATGAGTAAAAAGTACAATATTTCTCTCTCTAATGTAGTGGAGTAGTAGAGTAGAGGTAGAAAGCGGAATAAAAAGACACAAGTAAAGTACAAGTACTTCAAATTTGTACTTGCGTACAGTACTTAAATAGACATTCCACCACTGCTTGGAGGTTTAAGGCACTGACCATGACCACCTATAATCTTAGGTAATATAACATCTTTTATTACCTGTTTTAAATTCCAAGCCCTGTCAGTCTGGGTTGGCTCACCTGTTAGAATTGGTATTAAATTGAATTGCAGGTGGCAGTAAAGATTACATCAAACATCATAAAACTTGACTTACTTTGAACCCTCATTTAGTTTGAACTTGATGGATAAGCTTTATGGCCTTCAACAAGAGCTTGACAAGGGACCTGATGTCGTTGTTTTCTAACCAAAGAAAGAAAATCTGTAAATGCTTGTGTGGCTAAATTTGCTAACCTCAGATTTGTAGTCATGGCACAGGCTATGATGAGTTGTTGGACTGCTGCAGAGTTGTTGATCTCACTTTGTTATTATTATGTCTTATGATGTTCTCAAAGTATTCCTGAAGCAGTGTTTTTCATGGTAGGATATGTAAGCATTAATAACATTGGGTGTCTGTAAGAGCCCTTAAGTCTACCGTTATATCTGTAATCGCTGGGTACGGTGAGTGTGTGTCACATGCTTTCACTGAGTCATGGTCATTCATCTGAATAATCACATACATACACACACACACACACACACACACACACACACACACACACACTTACTGTATCAACCTGATTTGCTGTATTTTGGTTTGACTTCACATCAGAACATAATAACAACTATTAAAGTGAGTTATAGTACTAGTAATGTTTGTGGGAGTAGCTCACCAACGTACTGACTGTTTCTGCACCAGGGCTGCCCGGTTACTGATGATATCATCTTACTGCGTTAATGTGACTGCCTCTTAGTACAACAGCCTCCAAATGGCCGGCTATGACAGGCTTGCAGCATTATTACTTTTATTGCACAGATGAAGAGATTTATCTCCCATTAATGATTGATGGCTGCTTTGCTTATGTCATCATGACATCCGTGTAAGACCTCAGCAATTCGCTATGGAGATGCCTCATGTTATCTAATCGAAGCAGAGATTCAGAAGAAATATCAAGTGAATAATTAATACATTAGCATGTCAGCTAGAGAGAGAGTTTGGCAATTAAAATGTTTGGCTTGAGAACAGAGGTTTTTAGCCTTTGTTTGTAAAGTTTGCAGCTCCAGGCAAGGTTATTGTTGAGTCATTGGTATTGATTAACAACCTTATTAACCTCCGGCAGATGTATTATGGTTAATTTGTGCCGTGGAGAAGGATTTTATTTTTGGCATTGGTCTGGGTATCTTTCAGTGTTTTTCTAACTTTCAGGACAAGCCAGTGCATTGAAAATATGATCTCAAGCGATTCAGGAAAAAAAGCACAGTCAGACAGTGACATCAGCTGCCTGGTTACTACTGATGTCACTGTGACATCACCAGCACCACGCCCCCCCCACTAGTCGAAACGGAGAGATAAGACATCAGGAGGCAAGCTTTTCTCTCAATGGAAGCAGCTTCTGTTGGGTTGAACCATGTGTTTCCGCTTTGTCAGCTTTTTGTGGGGAGTGAAGAAACACAGTCTTGTTTTAAAACTGACAACCATGCATTTTTAAAATTACACAATGGTTTGCAAAAAAATAAATAAAATAAAAAAAGTGTGTGTAGTGATTTGATCTAAGTAGAAAAACAAGAATCAGCAAAACTGGAGTTGTGAGGATTCCGTCTGATAGTAGTGCTTCGCTGCGTAGCCTCAGACTGATTCTAATTGTGTGTCAGGCTCCGGGGAAATCGGGAGGCTTTCGGGTTAATTTCACCCTCCACTGTGCAGAGTTCGTCATTAAAGTTTTAGATCACAGTAAAAAAAAAAAAAAAAGAAAATGGTGCTTTTATCTGTGACGGCAGATGTTTCTTAAATAGGACACTGTGCAGCTATAAGTGAACCCGCTCCAGGTTGTGTCCTAAACAGGCCAAAGCAGTAAAACATTGTCTCGGCTTGCATTTTTTATTTCCTGTCTTAGTATAGCAACTTCCTCCTTTTCGTTCCCTCTCCCACTTGAACATGTTTCAAAACAAGTCTTCTTATAAGCCGTTCTTAGTGCCGTCGTAATCGTTCAGCCTTGTGTAACCTGTTGCTCAGGGACTCATTAACCTCCGATGTTCATAGAGCAGAGTTTGAGCCTAGGAGGTGTTGCTACTGCAAATATTGGCCTGGGTTGATATCAATATAGTGGTACTCTTATTCCTCTGTCAGCAACTAGTGTGCAATCAAGGTGTTCTTTGTAAAACAAATTTTATTCATATTTTTTTTAACATTATACAAAACATACAATTTACCCCTATTATGCTTTTTTTTGGATTTTCCCCATATTTTAGTGTGTTATATAGTGTGTGTGTGTGTGTGTGTTTTTTTTTTTTTTTGTTTTTTGTCGATGTATAAAGTACAAAAAAAACCCCATTTCACTCCAATTGGAGCTTTCTCTCCCACAGACAGCACTTTTTCTCAACTGCCTAAAATGCCAAATGAATGCAACTAAAAGACTTTTCTCAGATTGAATGATTGTAGTCGGTCTCCAGTGGACTTCTTTAGCCATTATGAGTGTTATTTATTATCTGCTCTAGTTTTTCCAACGTTTTAGACACAGATACGGTAATAATAATAATGGTCCAAAATGATGTGGAATTGCATTATTTGTATTGAGTAATGTAACATTATCTTGACGGATGACCCCTAAACCCCTGTCAAATACGTGCACCTAAATCTTCTACAAACCGAGGGAAAACGCTGTCTTAAAATAATCTGTCTGGCTATGATTAAACTAGTCTGGACCCATCTTCTTATGTGCTTATCTATTCCGCTTAGGATCTCCTGGAACAAATAATCTTGGACAGAATAGAACCTGGGTCCCTGCAATCCGGCATAGGTTATCATGTATCCCGGTCCAAAATTTCTGGACCTTATCGCAGTATCATAGGACATGGAGTAATTGGCCGCCCTCTGTCTTACATTTCCAACAATTTGGTGTGTCTTTGACTCCAAGTCTAAACAATCTGGAGGGAGTCCAACAGAAGCGATGCATCTTGAAGGGAAGGTGTTGAGTGTATTTGCAGTATAAAAACCTTTAACAGATAAAGGCATCGTAACAATCACTCAGCTCATGTTTAGGGATCAGATAAATGGAAAAGATTTTTTATAATTTTTTTTTATCATTATGCTTTTTATCCAATATGGTGTGCAGCATTTTGAAAGACCACCTTTCCCATGAAAGCCTTTGCTGTCTAAAGGAAGGAAGCATGTCACTGCTTGTCCTGGCCGCCTGGCTTTTCTGCCTCCTGTGTTATTTTAGTTTTTGAACAAGATGAAGACTGAAACGAGGTGATAGCAGCCAAAATGCATTCAGACTAAAACTGTGTAGACACTGTGCTGCTTTTATTGTCTCCGTCATTCTTCGTTCAATATTCTTAGAATACTTGAACTCATTACAATTTACAGTGTGGACGCTTGACACCACTTGACCCCTGTCATTGTAGTAATGTTTCATTGACGAGAGGAAGCAGAGAGATGGCTAAGCCTGCAGCCTGGGCCTTGAAACACATTTTTTTCACTTTCTGGTTTAAGTGAAAATTTAGTCTCAAAAAGCGTAAAAAGTCGAGAGGAAAATCAAACCATCTATCGTTGAAGAGATGGAAAAAGTAAAACAACAACAACAAGGTGAGCTCTATGTTCTGAGTTTTGTTATAAAACAAAATAAACACTGTTTAATCTTTTAAAAAAGGAAAAAGAACTGGAAGAGAGGGGCTGTCAACACCTAAACTGGTGACAACAGGATATAATAATTGACAGGAAGGAGTCTTTAATACCACCATGTTTACTTTACGAGGTCACATGTGGCGACTGCATTAAACAGGAAGTGAACAGGAGTGAATGGTCAACTTATTAATGGAAAGGGAAAGCATTGTTTCATGCTAAGAATGGCGATTGCAGGTTTTTCTTTGAAGAAGACCAACAAGCTGTTAAATGAAACGCTTACCTTTTGATGATCAGAACTTTTTTGCTTTGTGTGTTAACGTAAAATCTAACATCACTGGCTTCTGCAGAAAGTAGGTGAAGTAAAGGTCAGGGCTGCACGATATGAGGAAAATATGCGATAACGTTGTTGAATATTGCAATATCGAAATGATTTGCGATAAATAAACAGATGTTAAAGTATACTCAGTTCTGCCGCTTTCAGTATTCTGCTAAGAAAACAAAAAAAATTGTTTGTTGAATTTAAAACAAATGAAAGGAAATCATTTCCAACATTGTTTTATTGCACAAATTGAACATTGAATTGAATATAAAAGGCATCACTAAAAAAACAATGACGGTTACGTTTGAAAGTGCAGTTTACTACTGATATTTTCTTTCTAACTAACAAAAAAATCTCTTAGTGTGAAAGCAATCGATCTGCCTATCAATTCCCCGCGAGTAGTTCACCAGAGCGCTGGAATCAATTGCTGAGATGATAGGTTCAAGTCAAGTAACTTTACTAGAACAGTATTCCGAAAGTACAAAACACATGTGGGTTCACAGTCAGAGACTAAGTTTCCCTAGCATCCAGACGTTAAAGAACGGAGCTCAGGTCCACCAGGCCTCTCCTCGACTGTGAGCCCCGTTTCTAACTGTCCCTCTCTTCTTATTGTCTCCTCTTCGGCTGGTGTCTTCTCCGTTGCGTGCGTTCGTGCGTGCGTGCGTGTTCGCGCGCGTTTGTGCTGCTATCTTCACTGCAGCCAGGTGTGATCCCCAATTTCCACCAACTGCGGATCTGCTCCGGAACGCCGCCGGAGTCAATAGTTTCCGTTAAAGTCAATGTGTGTATTTCCACTGACTGCGGAACGGCTGAGTTCCGACTGTGTCCCAGCTCCGGCGATCCGCAGCCCTCCGGAGCAGATACGCAGAGCTTCTATTTTTGCCAGACGCCGGAGAGCTCCGCAGCAATTCAGCACACGGCAGATAGTGCGGGACAGGAAGTCAAGCACGGAAGCAAAATAAAACATCCGGTTCATTTTCATAATAAAATACACCGTGCTCACGGCCGATCATATTTCCCTGCAGTACACCTTGAAAACGTGTTAATGGGCGGAGACAGGCCTGAAGTCGGAATGGAAACAAACTGTTGTTGGTTTTGTGGTTCTGTTTATAGAAACTACATCCTGTTATATCCCGCTATCATACGTGAATTTGCGAGATCTCGTGGGTCCTAGTGACTTCGGCTGTCAGTCATGGCCGCAGCCGTTTCGCAACGAATACGGACCTGGTGGGTAATGAAGGACGGCGGAGCATGGAGCCGACACGCAGCGGAGCCGATCCGCATTCGTTCCACAGTTGGTGGAAATCCGCCGAGTCTTCGTCTGCTTCCACTTCCTCTTCTTGCTTCTCTGTGACTTATTCCCCTCGACCGAAACAAACACACACCAACCTAACAGTTATTTCCTGTTGTTTTACTTGTCTGTCTGGTACAGAAACAGTTTCTAACACAATCGCATTAATAAACTATAATAAACTGTATTCCAAGCTTTAAGCTAAACCATCTGTGCTAGCCTATTCATTATACAGGGAATACAATAACTACACTCCACGCGCAGCAATAAGCGATACAATTATAATACAACTTTAATACTGAGGATATCACATCTAGATTATAGAAATATTTCTACAGTGTCTACCTTTCGCAATGTGTTTATTGCGCCAGTTGATATCGCGATGACGATGAAAAAAACTTTACATTGTGCAGCCCTAGTAAAGGTCATCCAGGGACATTTTGAACAGCTGTTAATCTGTAACAGCTTTGCTTCAGTAGTAGTAGTAGTAGTAGTAGTAGTAGTAGTAGTAGTAGTAGTAGTAGTAAACATTCCTCTTTCATCCTAGCAAGGAAGAAGGGATTTGCTGAGCTAACATCCATCCATCCATCCATCTTCGTCGGGTCGCAGGGGGAGCAGCTCCAGCAGGGGACCCCAAACTTCTCTTTCCCGAGCCACATTAACCAGCTCAGACTGGGGGATCCCGAGGCGTTCCCAGGCCAGGTTGGAGATCTAATCCCTCCACCTAGTCCTGGGTCTTCTCCCGAGGCCTCCTCCCAGCTGGACGTGCCTGGAACACCTCCCTAGGAGGCTCCCAGGCGGCATCCTTACCAGATGCCCAAACCACCTCAGCTGAGCTACCATATTCTTCCTTTTACTGCTGTACCCTTCTTTACACTCATGCAGTCAGAAGCTGCCGGTACAATTGCAGACTTACTTGGAAACCCCAAGATGTTCCACTGGTTCGATAAAATGCATTTGTGGACGCCTTGTGGTCATAATCATGCTCACATAACTATTGAAAGGTGTGACTCAATCACTGAATGAGTCACAGTCAAAAGAACTCTGATTCATGTTTTAATCTTACATCATGCTTATAAAGGTTTGGTTTGAGATAACACATCCTGCATAAGCGTTTTGCTACTGAGACCACTCATGAGGCCAGAAATCCCCTGGTGAGATGTTGTGAGCAGAGAATGAGCCCGCCCATCCAGCTTCTCACTGAGGTGTAGGAATATCCCAGTATATATATGGTGTCATCTCGGGTTCGGGTATCATTTGAAATAGAGCTGTGAATAACAATAATTGCAGGAAATCCTAACATTTGCGTAGCAGGAACCAGAAAGGGTTTAGCAATTTTGCATCAGTGCAAGCAGAAGTTTTCAGTTTTAAATCAGGAAACATCTGAACAAAGAACTAAGAACCTGATCGAGCAGTCGATGCCCAATTTCAGGACTTGGCACTTTTTGATATTTAATGCTGCACATGTTTCAGTCAGTTTGTTTCAAAGAAAAGTAGTTTGAATAAACAGCGTAGGTTTATTTAAGTTTTTGACGTTCGTTTGGGCTATGTTCAAAACATCAAGGAAAGGAAATCTTGACTTGATAGAAATTCTTTCAAAGTGCTTCCTTCCCTGTAACATCTGAGCCAGGTTTCTGTGAAGTTGTCTCTGTAGTTTTCCAGCAGGACCGTTGCATCATATCCTCATATTTGAAAGTTTCTTTCCAGCACATGGAAAACTTTATCTTTTGTCTAATTGAATCTACCGCAGAGACGCACATTCCGTCTTTAGTCAATTTTCCTCTGACCCAGTAAATGTGAGCTAAAAACTTGGGGTTAGCAGAGCAATGACAGTCTGTAAACATGTTCCAGAGATGCTTGTTTGTAGTCGCCACGGGTCACATGAGATGCCAATTCCCATGGCAACAAGGCAGCAGGAGTGCAAGGTTCAAATCCTTACTGGAAACGTCTCTCTCTCTCTCTCTCTCTCTCTCTCTCTCTCTCTCTCTCTCTCTCTCTGTGTCTCTGTCTGTCTAGGACACACACTCTGATAGGAACAGAGTAAGTGCTGAGCTCAGCATGCCATCCTTTACTGGAAATGAGCAGAGTTGCTCCAAGGACTCTGAGTTGCTGACCCATTTTTCTGAGAAGTACTAATACTGGATCAGTTTTCACTGCTCATTTTGAAATGTGTCTTTGCTTCTGGCATTTGAAGTTGTAGACAGGATTCTTGTGTGTTTGGTTGTTTGACAGCACCACCATGTTGCTGTTTTAACATGGTGAAGAGGTGATCAGGCATGGCGGCTCAGATGTTAGCGCTGTCAGTTTTCCTTCAGATGTTCATGTTTGTCCGTTAACCCTGCGATAGACAGGCACCCTGCCCTGGGTGCACCTGCCTCTCACTCTGTGGATGCTAGGATAGGCTTCAGCTCCTTGCACTTTACAGTCTATAGAAAGTAGATGGATGCTTATTAACATACATTGCATCAATAGTTAACATGCTTGATTGATTCGGAGGAAACCGTGTAGCATGACTGCAGCGTCACTATTACTCCTTGGTAACGGCTTCCCACTTTTACTTCCTGTCAATTTAATGTCCGTGTTAACTTGTAGTATTAAGAGCAACCATATTGTGACACATCTTGGCTTCTTGTTGCCTTTTCCCTGGGACGTCCAAGGCCATAAGCTGAAACAATTCATAATTAAGTTACTCACATGAATCACGTAATTGAATCACTGCAGAAATGTGCCATTTGTGACTACCTTTGGGTTTGGCTTTGGACAGTTTTTTTCCAAGAAAATCAAGCCATCAGACAGAAAGTAAAGGGTTAAACAGTTGCCACATTCCAGTCCCAATCTTTTGATGTAAGCCGTTTCAATGTGGCAACAGAATTTGATTGTGGTTTAGCCCTATCTACTTTAAATACACAGTACTGTATATCTTATGGAGGTCTAACTCAGACCTTTTGTGTGACAGGAAGTAAAGTAACATACTTCTCCTGAGGTCATAGCAGGGTAAGGATTAGTGGTTTAATTTCAGTTCAGTTCCAAAATGTTAACTTCATCATTAAGTGTCTCTGAAATATGTTTCATGAGAGTTTAGTTTAATTAAATTCTGTTCACTACTTAATTTTGTGAACTTCGTCTTTTTTTTAATATATTACTGATTATAAAAACAAAACGTTTCACATTTTCTTCAGTGTATTTATTTTGCACAAGCCAGCCAAGAGCTTTTGATGTTCAAAAGGACTGCATTCCCAGAATTGACTGAATTAAAAGTGAATGTACCCACAGCCTGACCCTGTCACAGAGCACCTTGCATCACACAGCCTCCCTTCCTGAAATCTCTCGAGGTCCCGCCGGATTCAAAAGCTCAAGACCTTTTAAACAAAAATGACCTCCTGTTAACGCAGAGAACCACCTCAGCCAATCAGAGAGAGCTCACAAGCACTCTATACAAAAACAAGTTCCCACCAGCTCAGCAAATCGTCATCTACTTCCCAGACTAGATTAGCCAATCATAACTCATTCCCAGGGCGCTCTGGCCAATAAGGGAGTCCACTTCCTAGAGGAGTGCAGAGGAGGAAAGAGATTTCCAGTTTGAGTTTAACACTGACTGAGGATACTCAGCTGGTTGTGTTTGGGGCCAGGAAAGGAGAGATGGACTGGGAGTTCTGGACTAAGCATCTGGATGAGGAGGTTCTGACAGAAAACGGTGAGTTTGGGACCCAGGAAGAGTTTGTAGGAGAGCTTTGTTTGTAGCTCTGATGTCTTTTGATCAAATCTGCTCTCATACCGAGGTTTTAAATGCATTTACGAAGAAAGGCTGTTGTCATCTTTTCTTAGACTGCTGACATAGGTCTTGCTTGAGTAACAAGTTGTATACATTTTTTTCACCTTCACTGCAGCTACCTTTTTTTTGTGATTGGTTACAAGCTTTAACAAGGCTTTTAACTTTATTTGGTGTAGTTGTGTTTTTGCTGATGCTTTTAAACTTAACACTGTGGAGTTTAACCTTTAAGACCATTTAGTGTGTGTGCGTGTGTGTGTGTGTGTGTGTGTGTGTGCGATGCATGTTTGGGGTCAACTGTCACTTTAGTGCGAAGCATATTGTGGTACATTGATTTGTATGCAATGTGCTACAGAAATAAAGTTTGATTGAACATAGGCAGTTTTTTCTCTTACGTGCACGGACATGAATTTACAGCTGTGGTCAAACTCAGATCCTTACCACTTGTTTTCTTTAGTTGTTTTTGCTTTTTAGTCCACTTTATTTAGAGCAGTGAATATTGATATCTTCCTGATGGCTTTAGTCTGATTTCCATTTTTATATTAGGCTGGATATTTTAACTTTTAACATTTTAACTAATCAGATTTGCCCCCTTTTTAATTTTTTGAAAATGAAAAAATTCCTGTTATTCTCTTCAAGTGTGTTTTGGCTTTGTGACTGCATTCTCTCTAGGCTGTTTTGTCTATCATGAATAAGGTGCAAAGGTCACAGTTGTTGTGTGTTTTTTAAATGCGGTAAATCCCTCTGAAATAGAAAAGGGCACACAAGGACTTTTATAATAGCAATGACTTTTGTTGAGACAAATAGTTATCTTAAGGTATTTCCTCTATAAATAATAATAACACATAATCTAAATTGTGGCTGGTACAAATGTGGCTATGGCTCATACTGTATTTCTTGCAACAGTTGATGATTTTGAGGGTCTAAAAATAGTTGGGAAATGTGTCTGTCATATTAAGGGCATTCAAAAGAGCTTGGTAAAGAATAATGGGAGAATCAATATTTTTGCCTCTCCACAACATTTTTGTAAGGTTTGTTATGTCACTTCATAACGTTCCCATGGCAACGGGAAAATGGCTGCTCTTGTGTGAAGTAAACGCAACATTTTTCAACTTTCTGCTAAGATATATGTGACTTTTTTTGCAACGAAAATACGGGGATATGAAATCATGCAAGCCCCACGTATTTTGCACGGAAATTGGCAATTTATGCGGCGAAAGTGCGGCGTATTTGAAAATATGCGCCCCCCCCCCCCGCGCATAAATATGCGGACATTGGCTGATGATGCATTGAATTATGTGATCGCAAAATCGCGTTTTTCTGGAGGGACTGATTGTCCTGCAAACTTAAGACAATACTTGAGTAATCCTGAAAGTGAAATATGAGATGAAATATTGCTAGTGATTGCCTTAATGTTTTAGTCCAGCATGTAGACCCCCGTCAGTTTCTTCTCTCAGTAACAGCGTCTTTTCTCACAATAAGCTTGTTAAACTTCTGTTTCCTCACACAGACAGGAAGCACTACCTCCACCATCATTTACATTCCTATTATGTCCTCCATTAATACTCGAATGAAAACCCATTTTTATGGGTCTCAAATCTGTTGTTAGGGGCTTACACCAAATGTGAATCAGAATTTCCTGTTTTGTTTCCTGTTTCCGTCCAGAGCTGGTTGTGATTGGTTGCTGCTGTCTGGTAATTG